>NC_079496.1:0-145754 GCF_030052815.1 Hevea brasiliensis
CTCATCAAGATTAAATTCATCATCATCTGAACCAGAATCATCAAAAACCACAGAACCATTGTCCAATGGGTTTGTTTCTTTGCTATTTCTTTGGAAGTTTCCTTCATCAAAAATAGAAGGCTCCCTTACAGCTTCCTCACTAAATTTCTGGTCACTAAAACTGGATAAGTGATCATCATTAGGAATTTGAGTGTGTGAGGAAACACTGCTAGACTGTCTTCTGATGCTTGCTTCTCCAAAATAACCAAAATTTTCAGATCTCATTCCATCATGCAATTCACTCACAAGTTCTACCTCAGAGTCACTAGACTCTCCCTTTATATTTGCTTCACCCTTAAGGTCACTCCTCTCTAATTCAGATGAATTCTTCCTAAAATGCCTATCTGCCATTTGAAAATCACTCCCCTGTGTGTAATCATCCACACAACAACTGCTGGATTTAGAGGATTCCAGCTGACTAGGTTTATTAGTGCTCTTAAGATTGTTAAACCTTTCAGCCAATCCCGCCAGGTCATCTTGTTCATTTTCAAAACTCTGTTCATGATTCATGCCAGAATTATTTCTATGAGGGGTATTAGTTACAGGATCTTTGGCAAGATATTCACCTTGCACTCTGGAGCTGCCATATGTTTGAAACCCTTCATCTCTTGATCTGGAAACTGAGGCCTTCCTTGATTCTGTTGGGTGCTGCCTGGTTATCCTTTCTTGGCTTGAAAGTTCTGCAGCAGCCCTGGCAGCCATGCTTGCCCGTTCTGCAGATTCAGCAGCTGCCTGTGCAGCTGCTGTCGCATCCTTGAATTCCATATTCCAACTCTGCATACCCACAGAAAAACCACTTTGTTCTGCAGCAAACGAATGCCTAAATTCTATCTCTTCAGATCCAGTTCCTGTTAGAACCATGAATCCAAGGATTAATTGATGAAGAACAAGACAAAGAACAAGTTTACGTAAGTGTTAAAAAGTAAATCAGTCACAATGTTCATATAAATGGTTGACATACCAATAGATCTTGGATCAAGATTGGATGTCCCTGATGGCATTGCCTGACTAGCACCCACAGCTGGAAAAGGAACATTTTGGGAATGTGGTGATGATTTTGAATTGGATGCATATGAGTTGACAGCGTTTTCATGTTTTTCATAGTAATTGGAAGGAGCTTTGAAATTAGGGTGCCTTTGTCAAAACTATTTGTCGCTCTTGGACATTAGCAGCCTCTACATGCATTTTACTGGCCTGCTCAAATGTATTTGGTCCATTCTGCTCAAACAAATGCAAACATTAAGCAAATTCAGCTCCTTTCAAATTTTATGAGCTATTCTGTGCCAGAGCCATAAAAGCAACATCAAGTGAAAAATGAATGACCATTACTCATTTGATCTTACCAGCAAGTCCTCGTGAGGCTTCATATCTTTCTCTCCAAATGATGTAGGATCCCATTTAACATTATGTTCCTCAGCGATGGCACTCAGAATTTTTATTTTGGTGGGACCATCAGGTGATTTGGCTGACAGTTTTTCCACCAGCTGCAAGAAGACAACCAAAATGATTACCAGCAACAATAAATTATAGAGTCCCACAAATTAACTAATACTGCACAAACTTACCAGGCGGCTGACACCACAATCTGGACGTAGTTCAACAGATGCAGAGACAAATTCTTTCCCATATTTTGCCGTAAAATGCTTCCGGACATCCATCAATTCAGGTATATCCGCACATCTTGGAGATGCAAAAATTACACTTGCGATTGCTTCCTTCAAGTCAATGGGACAATTTCTGAAATTTCCAAACAGATCAGTATGCAGAACCATTTATCATAAACCAACAAAATTTAAAAGGAAAAACATTTTTTATCTGGCGCAAGTATAGAATATTCACAAAATATCCTCTTCATAAGATAATTCAAGGATGGATAGATTATGTCAATAATATAGGCCAAAGCAATGTTGATCATATAAAAGCTTTCTCCTCACTCCACAAATGCGTTCCTTAGGGCAAATTTTCAGTTCTTTGGACACCTTTATGAGATACCCATACACCCAAACTAGAAATTCTTGCTGAAATAGAGCAGCCATACACTTAACTAAATTTCATGACTCAGTCCGCAAGAGCAAAGCCAGATAAATTTGATGCCAATAGATCAGGTTGTTAAACCACATGATCACTCAGAAATCCTTCATTGACAAGCACACACTAATACCAGTGAACTGAAGTGATTACTTACTGCTTGACTCATAAAAATACATGTGCACCTATGCATTGAATGACTGATTCTCTAAAATGGACACACCTTATATGGATACAACTTAAAGGATACTAAATTTGTTCAAGATCAAACAAAATTTACATACTTTTGCGACTCAATGATTGGCAAGCGCGCTACAATAAGTTCACAGTATATCTCAATAAGATCATATGCAGCCATTGTCTTCTCTTCCCGAACCACATGCTCAACCTGGAAAGCAAAAAAGAAACTTACATTAACCTAACCAGATGTCATTATCAATGTCTCCAACAGGGGCACCAGCCAATCGCAAATAGAATCATGTATCAGCAAAGAACAAACACCACACATACTTCTCTAGTAAGCAAGCATTTGATTACAAATACTGCAGCAACAAATATTAAGAAAGAGCATTAATATGAACCGTAGCACTGCAGCAACTCTCTAGATCCACTGCAGCAACACTAGACTAATTATCTAATGAGCTCCAAAAACAATATCCTAATCAAACTACTAGTCAAAATGATACAATGCTTGCATAGAATATAATAATACAAGATAAATAAATTTTCATCAAAACTAAAAGCTACGATTTTCTTGCTTGCTTCTTTTGCATCAGGACGCAGAATTGCAAAGTGTTCCGAGCATCTCATTCTACCTGTAATTACTGCCATCCCTAATACAAAATTCATTTTTGGGCCTAAATTTCATTCTAACTTTAAGCACAAAGTCTTGAAAGTAGACAAAATACTTCAAGTCTGGCCTCAAAAGAGCATAACGAACATAGCATGTAGAACAGCACAATACTGTGGAAAACCTCAATTCCTCATTACAAAACGTGGGAGGATCAAGAATCAATATCACTTGTGAACAATATCTATAAAAAAAAGGGAAAAAATAATTAAAAAAAAGCATTAATAGTACTAATACAAATCTTTCCGCGTACCCGAATTCTGGCAGTCTGGTCCTGGCCAGTCTCCAGCAATTGAGCCAATTCCCTCTTCAGCTGTTTCACCTGTGCATCTCTCTTATTCTTCAATAACTTTATGCGCGAAGCCGCTAGCTTCAAAGCCGTTTTGCTGCACGAAATAAATCAATTCAATACACTACCCAAAAACCCACGTAAAATCAAACTGAATAAAGCAGAAAAATTAAAAAAAAAATCGATTCTCTCAAATAAAGAAGAATTTACCATTTCGCCGGCTTGAAGCTCTTGTGAAGCATAGCTCTTCAATAGGCTCTGTTTTTTTCTTTTTTTTTGGACGAATGATAGATTGGAAAAGAGGGAATTTTGATTTGTATATGAGAAGAAGAGATTCTGATCTGCGTGAAATAATTATCAGAGATCTTAAATTGGAAAATAAACAGAGAATTTGAAGCGCAAGGAATCGAAATTTCGCGGAATCTCTTTTGCCATCGATTTTTCGCAATGAAAGAGTCGTCTGCTCGTCTTATTTCCGTTATTAAAGAAACCGCGTTGGTCAAAATCTGGTGTGGTAAGGAACAGCGAAATCAAATCATAGTTCTGACTTTTTACGTTGACCACTTACGGCTGCTGTGCTACCTTTTTCCCCTTTCACTTAAAAATCACCGCGGATCAAATTTTTATGAGTAGTTCATTCGATCGAATTTTAACATAATAGAATTAAATAGTATATAATTAAATTTAAAATAAATTTAAATTAAATTTAAATTTTATATTTTTATATAAATATTTAATTAAATATAAAATATATATATATATTTATAATAATATTTATAAATTTTTATATTTTTTATTTTATATAAAATAAAATTAAATATTTTATTAAATTATCAAATTTTTTAAAATATAAATTACTAATAAAAATAATTTTTTATATAACTTATTAATTAAAATATATAAAATTAAATAAATTTTAATATTTTTTAAGTAATAATGATTAGATTTAAAATAAATTTAAATAATTAAAAATAAAATTTAATTAAATTTATGATAAATTTAAATTTTAAGAGCATTAATTATATTAGAAATTGAACATGACATTTTCAGAATCACCCTGTCCGTTGCCATTTACGCTTTTGCTTTAAGGTCTGTTAAAGAGGGTTCCACTTCTTCTAGTCTGTTCATCCTGCGGCTGAAAATAATGATATCACGATTAACAATTCTATGTTGTGAAAGTATGATAGTAGAGCCCTGTAAAAAATGGACCTTGACCTTTCTTGTGAAAATTAAAAATTGACGATTTCTAGGCAGAAATGATTATTTTGGAAAATTTTAAAATAAATTTGAATTTGTTAAATAAAAGTTAAATTTAATTAACAAAAGGTGAAATTTTCATACTTTTTAATCTAAATTAATCTCGTTAAATTTAATCACTATTTACTATCTTTTTCCTTTTTTTTCACACAGTAATTTACCTGTTAATTATGATGACATTTGAACAGCATTATTGTAATCGTAAATATAAAAAAATTAAGTGCTAGCTTTATTATGGCCCTATTTAATAATAATTTTTAAAATAATATTAATATTAATTAAAATATTATCTCTTTTATTTATAATATTTAATAATATAATATTTAAATATTAAAAAATAATTTATAAAAAATTAACATATTTAATTTTTAGATATTAAAAAAATATTTTAATTAAAATTAATAAAATATCTCATTATTTTAATATTTAATATCTAATTTAATTTTTATTTTTATTAAATATTTTTACTTTAAATTATTATATATATAATTAATTTAATATTTTTATTTGATAATTATTAAAATAATTAATAATTATTAAAATCGCGAATATGTATAATCTAATAGTTAAAAGTTATTAAATGGTTAAACCTAGTTGGGCGTCAGACATAAAAGGACGTCGACCCATCAAAGCCACAGGGCAACGTCGACTTCTGAAATCAAATCATCAACGGCACTGCATTTATCACGGATTACACGCGTTCATCTGTTTCATTTTTGAATGATTTTGTGGCCAATCGTTAAACCCACTTGGGCCCACCGTTGTGCCTCTCGAAAGCAAAACCACGTCGTCTCGTGTCCATCTTCAACGTCAAGGTTTTATTATTGAAAATTAAACAGAAAAAAAAAATATATCATCGACTATTTAAGAGATTAATCCAACAAGGCAACAACCACCAACCCCTATTTGAAAATAGTTTTTAAAATGGTATTTAATATTTTATTAAAATAAAAATATTATTTTTTTATTTATATTATTTAATAATATAATATTTATATTAATATTTAAAAATTAAAAAAAAATGATTTATCAAAAATTATTCTTTCTAAATTTTAGAAATTAAAAAAATATTTTAATTATAATTAATAATATTATATTATTATTTTTTTAATAATAATTACTCATTAATAATTACTTAAAATAGCTAATATTGAAAAATAAAATTTTAATATTTAATAATTCACAATAAATAAAATAACTTTCAACTACTAAAATAGTTAACATCATTAGAGCAGTTAATACTAAATTAATTTATGTACTATACAACAAAAACAATTTAGAATAAAATTAAATTCCTCCGTTTTATAACATTAGTTTTTTTTATTCTGCCTCGTATTGAGCTAATATTAATTTAAAAATGAAATTAAATTGATTTAATTTTAAATTCAAATTAAATAAAAATTAATTAAAATCAATATTAAATCAGATCATTCAAATCTAATGCATTGTTATTATTAGTATATAGAGTTATTCAAATTTAATTCATGATACAACCAAAAACTATTTTGTAACTCACAAATTTTGGCTGCAATTCACATCTATTTATATGATTATATAAAAGCAAAGGAAAATAGTATTTTTCTCTCTTATACTTATATTTTCTATGAGTTTTAAATATATTTTTTAATTTTCACAAAAGTGTAAAAAAAAAGACAATTTTCTCACTCATATTTGACAACCTTTAATTAAGAGAAATAAATAAATTTTAATTTAAATTGACTTATTTATTATTTGATAACTCCTACTTTTTAATTAATTTTCTTTATTCTATTTGGACTTTACACTTTTTTTTTTCTTCATAATTCTTCAAATTATGTTTATGGAATTTTTTTTTTCTTTGTTAGATTATTTTTCTGTAATTTTTCTCTTAATTATATTATAAATTATTTTATGTATAATGTGAATCATTAGAGAAAAATATATTTTAAAAATTATAAATAATGCATAATACAAAACATGTACATTATATTGGAAAATTAAAAAGATAGACAACACTATAATAACCGATTTAATCTCAATTTAATTTTCCTTTCATATCTTACCTTTTTTCCATTTTTTGTTTTTCTGTTTATTTTTTAGTTTTTTATTTTCTATTTTTATATATTTTAATTATATCAATTAACATATTATTCAGATTTTAAAAGTGACAAAAATCACAATAGACGATTTGCATTGCCATTTTGGGTTATTTTATAGGATGTTGAGGTGCATGCTGCTTTATTTATGCATACGGTAACTGGACTGTCAAAAAGATTGTATTTTTCAATAATAAATGAATATCATTTCAATAGACTTAAAAAAGCTACAAGGGTTGCACTTAAACGGGGGAAACCAAAGGGGTACTTGAACGATCTATCTGCCTTTGTATGAACTTGCTAAAGATAATTGTCTAACAGATTTTTAAATAACTCTCATGCTAATAAGTATGTCAACTCTTATTTAAATTTCTGCATTATGACATCTCATTTTCTTTTTTTCTTATATTTTCTAATACTATTTAGAATTTCTTAGGATTTTAATTTTAAATGTAAAATTGATATTTGACAACAATTCTAAACTCTTAGAATTCCAATTTATGAAAATTGAAGTTTGAAATAGTTGTTGTATAAGCAATGAATATTTTAAATAGAGATAAAATTAAATTTGTCTAATAGTCTTTCAGTTAATGAAAGTTTATAGTATAAGATTTTACTTAATAAATTACAGTATATAATTTTTCAATATTTCTAATGAAAGACAATAAATTTTATTCTTAAAGTGCATAATTTATCACTGTTTTCATATATTTAAAATCAATTAAACACTTTAATGGTAAAAAAATTATTGCAATAACTTTTTATCATCAAAATTGTGGTGAACAATGTTGTATTATTATTAATGTAAATAATTTTTATATTATTTATCACTTCTATTATCAGAAAAAGTTGTTTTTTATTCATATGGAAATATTTCGGATGGCTAAGTTTTTCTTACTCATGAATTTATGAATTTTAAACCTACTTTTCTATTTTAAGTATCCTTGAGTTCTTTTTTTTTTTTTTTATGTTATGATGGATTTATTAATATATTTCTTTTAAATTTAAAAATTAATATTTATTTATAATTAATTATAACTTTGAAAATCTAATAATATTATTAAATATTAGAAATTTATTATATATTACTAATTTTCTATTTTGAATGTTTAATATTTAAAATTTTAAATATATAAAATATACTCAACAAATATACACTTAAACCAATTTATTAAATTATTTTAACAATATCTAAACTTTTAATGATCAAAATAATATTTAATGTAAATAAAAAATATCTTTATCAATATAATTACTTTTTTATATAAAAAATTAAATTAAATTATTAATAATGTCCCGTTGCGCGGACATAGTACTAGTTGAACAATCTAGAACAAGGAACAAACTAGAAACTTTTATTCAAAAAAGTATGCAAAAGCCATTACGTGCGCGCTCATTTATTGAATTTTATTTATTTCCTTCGGTATGAAGATTTCATTTGATTATCCAAGAAGAATACCTGACAGGTGCAATTACTTGTCCACAAGTAACAATAGATGCTGTTTGGAATGTGATTGTAAATAATATTATAATAGGACAAGCTAATACAGGAGAATTATTGACCTTCATGTCTGTGTTACCAGTTGCAAGGAAAAATAACAAACAGAGATCTCCACTACCAGGGAATTAGAAGACGTTCAAATACAAGAAGGGAAAACTTTCCCACACAAAGGAAATCATAGAAAACTCTTGTCATGTGCAAAAGCTAGCCTAAGATCACAGTACCCCAGCTAAAAAAAAAAAAAAATCCTATGTATATATAAATTTATCTATACACAAAGCAGACAGTTATCCTCGTGGTGCTACTATATATATATATTTTATGTTTTATTTTACTTTTTATTTATATATTTTTTTCAATTATTTAGATATTAATGTAAATACATGCTAATAATTATTTCTTTTAACATTATACATATTCATGAAAATATATTAATATTGTTTAAATACTTAAAAAATTGCGTTAACTTTTCAATTCATTAATATTTATGTCCTTTTAAGTAGTTAAATGTTAATATTAAGGAATTAAGTTAATAATTATTCTATTTAAATGTTAAAATTTATAAGAATAATATTTAACTCTTAATTTTTTAATATTCTATTAAATACACTCTAATTATAAATATAAATATTTTAATAATTTAAATAATAAAAATTAAAAACTAATAAATTAACGTGGAAAAGCACTATTTAGCTAGTCCTCTGATAAAATAGGGAAAATGACTCTTGTGAACTGGATAAAGTGTGCCCATCAAAGAACTATGAGGATAAAAATTAAACACAGATCCTTAACGTGAAAAGAAATGCAGCAGGACAAGCTTGGTGTATCGTTGTCAAAACAATTCCCTATGGTAAAGTTTTCTTACACTAACCAAGGGGAGTAAGTTCACATCCTTGCATAGAATCATCATTCCAGATTTCAATATGAGAGATTTATAATTTACCTCTGCATATTGTCATTCATTTTTTATAAGTCAATTCCTACATTTTGAAAAACTCATTAAAACGTTAACGTCTTTTGGCACCGTTAAACTAAAAGGTTATTCCATCCAATTTCAATCAATTTTGCCATTAAATCAGATGAGAGATAAATTCTTAAAATCCATAGCTACCCAACACCCAATTAACATTTTTGTTTTTTTTCCTTTTGTTCACTGTTTCTCTTTCTTCCATTCCAATTCACAAATATCCAATATTCATAGATACCCATTAGAGACACCATCGCAGCTCTCCTCCACTCAAGCCACAACGCTACCACAAATCCAACAAAACCCGAGACCCATCCCCACTATCCAAAATAACACTGAACGGCTGCTATCAACCCTTACTGGACTCAGAACAACAACTCATGAGATTGCAGTCACCAAAGCTATTTTGGAGTGAAATCGTTGAGTTAGAATGAGACACAATTGATTTCATGGTGGAAAACTAGTTAGTCGATGCCGCACAAGCCCATTACATGGTTAGGTTTCCAATCCCAAACTACTACTGCCATTTTCCCTTAAAAACCATAAACGCCCATTCATGCATATTTCCTCTCTACAAACTAACAATGCTTCTCTCCTTAAAGCATAAACCTAGCATCGCTTGTATTTATCTGACCTCTCAATTCCCTCAAAACCTTTTAACATGGTGAGCGAGGTGAGACTGAGTCAATGGAGTTGAAACGAGTGAGTTGGGTTTGTTGGTATGTGTGGTTGTTATATAGGAGTGTTTTGAGAGAAATGGTAAGAGAGAAGAGAATCTGTGGGTTTGTTGGCATGCATTGGTAAGCAAGGTTTGGATTGTTTGATTATGCTAAGGAGATTGTTTAGCATATGAGTACATGAAATGCTATCTCTATGAATGCATTGATGGTCATATGGGCAAGGAAGAGATGAGGAGAAGCTGCTTCATTCATAGAGGGAAGAAAATGCGGGAAGGTTTACTGATATGGGGAAAGAGATTTTAGTGATTTTAGTCTTTTTGCAGTACTTCAGCAGCAAAATAATAGAAAATGGATGGAAAGACCATTTAGTTAATGGTGGCAAAGGACAATGACGTTCTAGTGAGTTTTTCAAAATACAGAGACTGACTTGTAAGTAATGGCAATATATAGATATTAAATTATAAATCTCCCTTTCAATATTCCTTTTTGTCATCATATCCTCATAGTTTCAATATCTGCTCCAGAGCAAAAATAAAGTGCATGTGCTGATTTTATATACCATATGCATTCAACATCCCAAGGAAAAAGGCTTCACCATGTAAACAGATTATTTTCAAGTACTATTTTCAGGATCACTTAAAGCATTAAAGCTAATATAGGATTGCTATTTAAAATGGTTGTTCACTTTCCTAGTAAGACTACTTGTGTCCTTCAGCCATTGATGGCTACCCCTTTGTGATGAACCTAATAAGTGGGCTAGTTGTTGGTGATACCAAAACCAGAAGACTATACCATGAAAAATTAATGATTAAAGTTGTAAGAATTTTGAAAGATGAGAAGCTAAACGGTCAAACATGATCTAGATAATAGATTTAGGCAAGAAAAATTTAAATTTGTGATTTTGGAAATGAGAATCCATTGAAAAAAATTAGAGTATAATTTCTGTATTCAGAACTGGTAGGCTAACAAAAAATCATGGAGAAAGAAAACCAATGTCCATAATTCTTGAAAGAAGTCATTTTGCTTAGTGAAAAAATGAGTAAAATAGCACAGCTAATGCTCTTCACAGAGAAATCAGAGTTCAATCTTTGGACTACCTAACTGGCTCAGCAAAATTGCCATATCCATACCCTGTACCATAGTAGGTACAGCTGTCTCATAAGGGCAATCCCGAGAAAAACCAACCTTTCCAGATTTCTTCACTTTCTTTATGCAGCTCTTGAACTTTTCATGGCACTTGATACTCATTAAACCTGAAAAAAAGTATTACTACTCGTTAAATTAAACTAGTAAGAGAAACTACACATTTGATATAAACATTCCCAGTACAATGTTAATTATTAGCTACCTAGACAAAACAGACACAATAACATATAAAAGAACAGGCAAGTAACAGTTGTTCTGTGCTCTGACAAACTATTGGACTACATAACAGACATTATCACATTTCTACTTTCTTCATGTTACTACCAAGTTTAGATCACATAACAAGACTAAGATCATGAAACCTATGTGAGTAGATAGATATGGTACAGCATAATTGTTAAAATTATGACTTAAAATCCTAATGGGATTTGAAGAGAGATTTAAAATCCTAATGGGATTTGGAGAGAGATCTTTTCCTAATTTGAGTGAGAGAAATATTTCTCAATAGGATCTAGCAATATTTCCTATAATGAGTAAAACTCTTATTTTAGTGTTATTTCTAAATTGAGTAGGACTCCTAATCAGATAAGATTGAGGGAATTAACACTATAAATAGGAGAATGATAGAAAAAGTTATTTGGCTTTTGCCCATTGAAGAGAGTGGTTTTTGCTCATTAAAGAAAATGGTTTTCAGCTCATGAAGTGAAGCTGTCGCCCATTGTAGAGAGGGGCCTTGCCAATTGCTGCGGTTTTAACTCTGCCCATTGATGAGGGGCTTTTGCTCATTGCAGTGAAGAGAGCTTTCACCTTAAGGTGGAGTAAGTACATAGAATTACAGAGGAAGGGATTCTTGTCCATTGATGAGAGGGCTCTTGCCCATATAATCGAAGACACCCTTTGTGGTGTAGTATTATAATAGTAAATATATTAGGTTATGTATAGAGGAAACTAAGAGAGACTAACTCATATATTTACTATAAGCAGTTTAATGTTGTATGGGTTCTCTTGGGTTTAATTGGGCTTCTGAGTAGTATAATTTTAAACTTATAATAATGATTTATTTATTGATGATAGTGAAAGATGGCATGCCCGTGGATGTAGCCCTATGTTAAGAGGTTAAACCACGTAAATATTAGTGTTTTGTGTGTTTGCTTTGTTTTTTTGCAATTTACACGTTTCTGCAGTGCACAACAATAATCATATGGAGTTAGAATTCATTTTCTTATTACTTAGAATAAATCAGAAGCAAACAATATTGATAATTTTGGTGAAGTTCAAAAAGGTGCCAGGTAAATGTAAAGGGTTCATTTGGACAGAAGCAAACAGTATTATTATTATATTTGAAATTATAATTTTTACAATTGAAATGAAAAAATCCTTCCATATTCATTTCAAATGCACACCCATCCAAATGGACCCTAAAAAATTGACAACAGCAAATTGAAAGATAAATTTAAGTGAACCAGAAACGTAGAATTCATTTCTAGTGGATTATTGTATTTAGTATGATACAACTTAAAATGTGAAATTTAATTAAATTTCATATAATTTATGTTTAGAATAATTTTATAGTTGAAATTCATTTATCTTTAATATAATTTATTATAACCAAAAAAAAAAAAAATCCCCACTTCCTAAAGCCTATCCTTATTATATAATTTAGAATTGTTATTTTTATTATTAAAATACCCTCAACATTTTTTTTTGTAATGAATAAGTTTATTTAAATATGTTCAAATTAAGTTTAGTATTTAATTTCAAAATATTTATTTCAAATATTGTGTGTGTGAGAAAGAAAGTGTACGAGAAAGACATAATATGATATGATATGATTGTGTTAATCCTACGGAATTCATTTGAAATTCTACCTATTTTAATAAAATTTATGTTCAATTTTATAGAATTAAATTGAGGAATTGAAATCAATACTTTTCTTTTCAAATCAAACATGTAAAACTTGTAATTCAATTAAATTTCATAAAATTTTGTGAAATTCATTTGAATTCAAACCAAACGGGAATTCATTGGAATCAAATTTTCTAGAATCCATTCAAGGGCAATATCCTCAAATATGTAACTGGCAGGATATCTCATACCTTTCTTTTCAACGCACTCGTCATGAATCTTGCAACAGGCGTCCAGGTCGTCACATGGTTTCTCCCCAGGACAGCCAGTCCACCCTACTCCACAGTACTTTCCGTATCTAATCCCGATCGCTAAATTTCCAGCATTGGCCAACAAATAAAAGAAAATATCAATTACATGAATAGGCACAAAGAGAGATGAATTTTTACACTGAATGAGATAACAATTTCCAAGGCTTACAATTACAGTTCTCCGCAACGCAAGTTCTACTGCATTTCACCTGTAATTAATAGAAAATCGTGAGATCCAAGCAACAAATATTATTATTATTATTATTATTTTAGATTTCATGCATTCACCAGGTAAGGAAACGGATATTGAGGATAGGAAGTTAGGAACGAGAACTGACCTGAGAATCGTTTTTAGCGGAGTCGGCGAAAAAGGAGAGAAAGATGAAAACGATGGCGAATGTTACTACTGCCGCGGCGCGAGTTCTAACAGGAACAAACGAATCGAGCAGCATTCTTTTCCACTGCTGTATCGATTTTGGCTCCTGAAAGTTGCTTCTTCTTGTCCGCGTGTAGGTTTCTTACTCGATCGAAATTCGTTGATCAGCAATGGGATGACGCTCTTTCGTCGAATCAGCAAATGCCTTGTCAGCACATGCGGGTGTACAGTGCAGCCAATGCCAAATCGCCCTGCGGACCTGGACCTTGAGCAGTTATTGGCCGCGCTCAGAGAAAAACCCGAAATCATTGGACTAAAGGCCCAGAGAGTTGAAGCTCAAAAGGCCATTTATATTATCTCAGAGAACGACGCATTAGGATTAATCGATTTATATCAGCTCAGTCAATTGAAGCTCAAAAGCCAACATAGGCATCGGTAGTCCTATATAATCCAGGGAAATTTTTGAGATCCACGGTTATCATGAATGCAATTCCTAGATGTTGTCAAATTCATTCTAATTTCAGCGCCATGGCTCATTATCATGCCATGAGAACACAATCTCAGCAGATCCACGCACCGAATAAGATTTGAGCATCTACCAGTCCTTGACAACCAGCAAGCTTACTTCTAAAGTTGCAATTCAGTACCAAGCTAAATTATGCAGGGAGAATTGGCTAAAACTGCATTCACTTCTATGGATGTTTTAGTACCAGTAGCAAAGCCGATGAAAGACTAACTGTCAGGTTGATTGTTTATTAAAGATGTCAGCATCAGATAAATTTCAACACTGAAAAAATAAAGAAAAAACAACAAAAGCAACTTGATTCACAAACACATCATACATAATAACATATGCTCAGCTAGTCTACACAAAATATATAGCCAATTAGCATTTCTCCACCTCGTAAGTTAGAACCCTGCTTGAGGGGATTCAATACCAAATAGGCATTCCCAATTAAGCTAGTTCACCTCATTAATAGATAATTCATCTCACCCAGTATAATAATTCATCGCCATGATTGACAGTAAAGGAAATAATGCATTAAAGCCATTTCCATTATAGAATGGAGGTTACACTTGGCGAAAGTGGAAGTTTGACTACAGTAAAAAAGCATCAATGCAGCCAACCGCAGCACTGCTACTGCAATAACATGATTGAATGGTTACAATCCACTGTTCCTATTACTTGGCCTTTTTTTTGACAGGACCATCATGTAAATGTTTAAACATTGAGCATGATCAAGTAGAAGGCAAGCCATAGAAAAACTTGTAGCATTATCATCATTCATGAGTAACGATGAACTTTAACAAAGTTAATCGATCGTCAGTAACATCCTAAGCAGCTTCAAATGTAAAATTATTGAGGCAATCACAGTAACCCACTGATTTCTCAGCTTCAAAAATTTTGCAGAAAAACAAAAATTTGCAAGTAAAGTGCTTGCGATTCAATCGCTCAAAGGACAACAGAAGCTCACATATTCAATCCCGCGAAACACATTATATGAAGCTCTTCTTCTCAAGGATAGTAACCAGTGAAAGTAAATCCCCTTCCCACAATCTCACCAGCACAATACCAAGCAAAGCACTCCAGCCCAAACAAAGCAGCAATGCCAGCATCTTCGACTTTCAGCGCCTGTCTATTCTTCCATAAATTCTTCACATAGTCAAGTTCCTTCCAAAATGATTCACAACGATTGGGAATACTGTACCAAAGAAAAATAAAAGAAATGTCAAGAAAGAAATTAATATAAAAATTTTAAGTCGTCCACTTTGATATTTTCCACTAGCACATTAGTAAATAAATAAATGCGAGTGACACTCAGCGCTCAGGCTTAATCACCAATCATTTCAATAAAAGGCAACTGATGAGTCTTTATAAAAGGCAAAACTTAACTCAATTAGCAATGGAAATGCAACTTGAAAAGGGTACAGTTGGTAAAAACACATCAATATCAACAGAAATGCTCTAAGGTTGAAAAAAAAAATAATATTAATCTCCTTGGATAATTCTCAAAAAATGCAAGAAACAATCATTCTATTTGATCCTAACACAAATTTTCAAAAGTTGATTACCAAGGCAGCAGAGTTTGACTCTATTCACTATTTTTCTTTTCCCATATAAATCAAAATCCAGCCTTCTCCAAGACATCAGCATCATCCAATATGAATCACTGTGGCTATAAGGTCTTAGAGCCAAGTATGAAATGCCATCAAAACTGAACTTCTTTCTCCTTTTCTGAACAGCAGTAAAAGGAACTCCACTAGATCAGAAGCCACTTAAACAATGAGATGCTAACCTAGTCCAACACACACTAAGGGACATTTATATAATGCTGAACTTCAAAAATTATGAAAATGCAATCCATGGAAAACTTGATTTAACATGTGATGAAAAATAATAACCAAATTATCAATTATAAATACAATTGCACTACAAAATTAAACTAGGACTTCTAAGTCTTAGACACTATTCAAGTCCTACTGAGATTGTGAGAGCCTGATACTAGAAAAGAAGATAAGAGTTTCCATTTGGTTTGTAACTATTCCAACCCAAAAAAATATACAAAATCTTTCTTTGGCTTCAACACTTGTGACAATGTCAATTATGAGAATGTCAATGCAATATATGATTGTGATTGAGGTGCCAACACGGGTGGGTTCATATCTATAGGGACATTTTCAGTTGTTTGCAGATGTAACTATAGCACCGATAAGAGGCCCACCCTCGACGAAGATGGCAAATTAATGATGATGGAAACTAAAAAGAAATAATGTTATAGATAAATTTATACATCCAATTTGAAAAATACCATAACCCTACTTGATTGATAAAATTTAAAAAACAGAGAACGATTTTGTACTGCCAAATATTTTCTAAAAATACCCTCATATGAAACACTAGATGTAAAACAACTATCGGATTGATTGAAAATCTGCTCATAAAGAATCTGGATGATGTTAAGGCGATTGAGCTTGCAATGAAAAAGTCAATGCACACTCTTCATCCAAAAAGATAACAGAATGACACTTAGCAGAGAAGGCACTTTTTCTTTATGCAGTAATATCTTTCAACCAAACTTTTCAATAACTAGTTTTCTACAACTCAAATACAGAAATACTATGAATGGCCAATGAAATCTGATCAAACCCAACCATAAATTCATAACCGAAAAGAATTCCATGTGCTCAGGAATTTCATTTTCACCAAACAGCTTAAATCACAAACCATATGCTTCACTCTTTGTTTATCAATGAGCTTCTGGCTAAAGACATAGAAAACATTTCAAAATTTACAGAACAATAGTTGCATATATTAATCTAACAAAAAAATGATACATCTATTCTTCAGCAAGAAGTGTCATACTTGGCTGGCACATCCAGCCAACGATAATGCAAATCTTCACTTTAAGGTGGGAAAAAACATAAAATCCATACATCAAGTCCTCCAATGCGAGTAACTCTCCATTCATATCACAGTTAAATTTTTTTAAGGAGTAAGAAGAGAAAACCATTCATCAGCAATATTGAATTCCATGATAACAAGGGTACAAGAAGTAAAAACCAAGCAAGACGAAACCATTCATCAGCAACATTGAATTCCAAGATAACAAGGGTACAAGAAGTAAAAACCTAGCAAGTCGAGTGTAGAACAACCGCTTTGACAACAAGTTGCACTTCTCAACAGTGGGAGGTTCCTGAATATATTGCTTATTCTGCTCCAACAACTGCTTGTAGTAGGCAGTTCCATGCTTAGACACAAACTTAGAAGCTTCACATGCCTTGGACTGCAACTGCTGCAACTTGGACGCCATCAATTCCAAAAACTAAGCCCAAAACCGTTCAAAAAAAAATCCAATTCAGTAACCATAAATTCAGATTAAATAAAAAAACTACTCAAAACCAAAAACCCGTAAGTAACCCATAAAACAGGAATTCTAGAAAATTCAACTAAGCATATGATAATGCAACACAAGCAGTAACGGGATTCCTCCATCAGAAAACAGCCAATTAGGCAGACCCAATTAACTAATCACAAGAAAATGACGCATCCATATAACTTCGCAAACTATTTGCATCAAAAGAAGCTCCAAATCAAACTTAAACCTTAATTGCAATCATTACCGAGGATAAGCAACAAGCACGGGATAAAAGCACAAACGCCAACAGATCAAAACCCTAGCTACAATATACAAGACCATGCATATAAGCATCTAACACAATAGAAACAAGTAAATAGAGCAACCAAACAAAATCTGATGGGGAAAAAAAGGCTGATTTTGAGTACAACCGAGTAATCTCAGAAATCGAAGCAAAGAAAGTGAATAGAAAAAGGATTTACCTAAGAAGGAAAACGAAGAAAGCGTCAATGAAGGCGGCAAAGAGACTTAACAGCACGGCCTTTGCTTCCCTCGCCGCTTACCTTTACTGCGGAATGCGAGGGAGAGAGAGTGAGACAGACGGACGTGTTGGATTCAGTTGTTTTACCTTTCTTGGGTACCGTCACGGTCCAATTTCAAATCTGATTTCTGATTTTAGTCCGATTAATTCCCTATAATTTTGATTTGGTAAAAATGTCAAAGAAGCCCCTATAGTTTCAATCGAGCGCGGAATAAGTCCAAAATCAAGTATTTAATCATATAAGGACAGAATTTTTTAATTAAAGCCAAAAAAACCAATTGTTTGAAAGAAAAAATAAAATACTATTTTCTCAAATTTTTTAATAATAAAATGTTAAAAATAATAATTTTAATATTAAATGGTTTTTGTTGATACATTTTTTAATTTTATTTTCATTAAAAATAATAAATAATTTTAATATTTAAAATTAAGAAATAATACTTTATTATTAAAAAGATTATTCGGTAATCATTTATTTAGCCTTAATTAGAAAGTATAATGATTTATTTACTCAAAAATTTAATTTTAAACTTATTTGATCATCGACTAAAAACATATGAGCTTAATTTTTTTCATTTAATTTTGATGACAGTAGTTTTAGTTTGAGTTATACATACATATATCTATTGGCAAAAGTAAAAGAAAAGCATCAAATTTTGAGTGATTCGATGCCGGAGACGACCAAATCGATGCTCAAAGTTCACAAGTTGCAAGTCGGCTTGCTGTTGAGTTTCTCAAAGAAAAATAGCTTGTTGTCATCATTCACAGGGTTTACAGTGATCGCAAGTTTTGATACAAACATGAATTGAAGAAGTTCGAGATGCTGGGTGTGAGATTAATTAGTAAAAAGCAGAGCAGTGATAGCAATAATAAGACAATGTCATATCATTAAGTAAAAGAAATAGCGAGAGAAGGATTGCATGAAGGATGGGAGCTGTTGGAACGGAATGCATGAGCTGTCATTCTGTTGTGGGTTTGTTGCATTGTTGTAACTGTTCTTGGGTCTTGTTAAATAGGCTTATGTAATTGTAGAGAAGTCATGTATGAGTATTCATGAAGTTATTCTTTCTGTCTGTTTATTCTTTCTGTCTGTAATCTTTCTTGATTTCTTCTTCTTCCTTATGTACTTCTCTTTCTAGTTCAATAAAACCTCAGTTTGCATCATTTGATATTAGAGCTCACAATTCTCAGCTATGGCAGAAGGGACTCGATCACAAGAATGGCATAGAGAAATGGCAGCAATGATTACAGAATCTGGGCAGAGACAGGAGGCGACGTTATGGGCTAATATGGAAACTATGCTTAGAACTAACATGGAGGAATTGAAGACTCTGGGAGGCAATGAATCTCTAAAACTAGGAGATGGCGGTGCGCGGAGTTACGAAAACAGCAAGTTTGAGTTCGTGGGGAGAATTTCCCCATTTCAATGGTGAAAGGTTGGATGGTTGGTTATTGTAAGCAAAGTATTTCTTTGGTTGGTAATGTGGCGGTCAAAAATAGAGTAAAAGTAGCAGCTCTTCACTTGGAAGGGAAAGCTATTCAGTGGCATCAGGCTTTCATTAAGTCTCATGGTTTGGAAGCCTATCAAGATTGGAATGCTTATGTGTGCGCCTTGAATGCTAGTTTTGGAAGTCATGCTTAGGATGATCCTTTATCTGAATTGCGGAATCTCAAACAAACGGGGACATTACAAGATTATTTTGATGAGTTCGATGAATTGTATCTAAAGGTGGATGTAGCAAAGGAACAGGCATTGAGTTTCTTTCTCTCCAGATTGGTAGATGAGCTTCAAATGCCAGTGCGTATGTTTAAGCCAGGCACATTAGCAAAGGTTTACTCATTGACCCATTTACAGGAGATAACAGTGGCTCTCTCAAAAGCAAACCTAAGCCTCAAATTTGACCTCTTGATATATGGAAATCAGGTACTTCTTCTGTTAAAAATACTGCAATTGTTTCTACTTTTCCAAAGCCTATTACACCTAAGGAAGATGGAAAAATTTTACTTGCCCCTTCCACTCCAAGATTGCCAACACCTATTCCACGTAATAATAATCTTTGATAAGCAATGAGTTAGAAGAGAAAAGAGCGAAAGGGCTTCATTTTTTGGTGTGATAAGAGGTAAAGTCCAGGGCATAGATGCAAAAAGAAATAGGTTTTTACTATGGATTTGAGAGTTAAAGTCGGCAGAGAAGAGTTAGAGGAAGGAGGAGAGACATTTTAGGAGATAGTTAGGGAAGAAATGCAGTTATCTCTCAATGCTATAGGGAGAACAAAGGGTTTGCAGACTATGAGATTAAGTGGGAATTGTGGTAGGAGAATTGTACGAGTTCTTATAGACACAGGCAATAGTCACAATTTCATTAGCTCGCAATTGGCCAAGAAATTAGGATGTGAATCAAAAGAAGTTATGGGGGCTATGGTGGAAGTAGCTAATGGGCAGAGTTTGCCATGTCTAGCAGTGTGTAAAGCATTTTCATGGAAAATGCAAGGACATGTATTTATGGCTGAGATCTTTGTACTTCCATTGGAAATCTATGACCTCATTCTTGGGGCACAATGGCTTGCAATGTTAGGGGGAATACGCTGGAATTTTAAGACTTTAAAGATGGAAATTAAATGGGGTGGTGCAACTTGTATTTTACATAGCGATGATAGTAGTCATTTAGAAATGGTTGGGGCTAGGAAAATGGAGAAGATTTTGTAAAAATGACCTCAGTTAGTAATGCAGTTAATTGTTCCTAATAATCCGAGGGCTATGGAATATTATACTCTAGATGGTTTAGATGTGCAAAAATGGCTTGAATTAGAATCATTGTTGCTGCAATATGATAATATTTTCTTGGATCCTGTAAGGCTGCCTCTAAGAAGTAGCCATGATCATAAAATAATTTTGCAAGAGGTGGCACAACCAGTTAACGTCAGACCGTATAAATATGCTTCATTTGAAAATGATGTTATTGAGAAGTTGATTAAAGAAATGTTAGAGGCTAGGGTTATTCAAAATAGCACTAGTTCTTATTGTAGCCCTGTGATTTTAGTTATATATATATATAAAAAAAAAAAAAGATAATTCTTGGTGGATGTGTATTGATTATCAAGCATTGAATAATCTTGCAGTTAAGGACAAGTTTCCGATACTAGTAATTGAGGAGTTGTTGGATGAATTGTACCATGCTACTATATTTTCAAAGTTAGATTTCAAGTCTGGTTATTAACAAATATGCATGCACCCTCTGGATGTACCTAAAATGGCTTTTAACACCCATGAAGGCCATTACGAATTTCTTATAATGCCTTTCGGCTTAATAAACCACCTGCAACATTTCAGAGTCTCATGAACTCTATTTTCAAGCTATACTTGCACCACTTTGTATCTTTTTTTTTTTATGATATTCTTGTGTACAGTGACAATAGGGAGTAGCATGTGCAGCATTTGCAGCTAGTGCTTCAACTTTTACGGGATAATAAGCTAGTAGCCAAGTGTTCTAAGTGCTCATTTGGATGCACTCATATTGAATATCTTGGGTACATTATTTTGGCAGAGGGAGTGAGCACCGATCTTGCTAAAATTGCTGCAGTCCGTGATTGGCCAATTCTAGCTAATGTTAAGATATTACCGTAGACTTCCTCATGGCTATGGTAAGATCGTGAAACCATTTATGGAGTTACTTATAAAGGATAATTTTGTTGTGTGAATTAGTTGAAATGGCATTCGAAAGATTGAAAGAAGCAATGGTTACTGCCTCGGTGCTTGCATTACCTAATCTAGAAAAATTATTTGAAGTGGAGACTGACGTGTCTGGGGTTGGGATAGGCACTGTGTTGATGTAATGCGGTCAACCAATTGCGTATCTAAGTAAGGCATTATCTCCATGAAATCTGGCTTTTTCTATTTACGAAAAGGAAATGCTGGCTATTTTGTTAGCAATCAAGAAATGGGAACATTATCTTCTGCCCGAACACTTTGTGATCAAAACTGATCATCAAAGTTTGAAGTATTTGTTAGAGCAGAAGTTAACAACGCCAGCACAGCAAGCTTGGATGACAAAATTATTTTAGTTTGACTATGAGATTTGTTATCGCAAGGGCAAGGAAAAATACGTTGCTGATGGTCTTTCTCGAATACCTTCTCTAAGTTCTTATGCCATTACAATTTCTATTTTAACATTTGAGTTGTTATCTCAAGTTCAGTCATCATGAGATTCAGATCCTGTACTTCAAGCTATTATAGCTGATAAGCAAAATGATCCTGCTTCGCATTCCAAATATACTTGGCATTTGAATCAGATGAGAAGGAATGGCAAGTGAGTTGTAAGCAGTGATGTTAATTTATGGAATGCTTTGATTAAGGAATTTCATGAGTCTTCGATGGGTGGTCATTTAGGTGCTATAGTCATAGCCAAACGACATTCAGTGGTGGAATTTTGGTTTGGGCAATGGAAGGATGTTCAGAATTATATACGCTGTTGTGTGACTTGTCAGCATTATAAACCAGAGAATATAGCTCCACCGGGCTTGTTATATCCCTTACCAATTCCAGAAGTTGATTTTCAGAACATTTCTATAGACTTATTTCTATAGACTTATTGAGGCTCCACTAAAATCTCAATCTAAGACAGTTATCTTGGTTATTATGGATTGCTTGACTAAATATGCCCATTTTGTGGTATTATCTCATCCATGTACTTCAAAAGAGGTGTCACAAGTGTTCCTTGATACTATTCACAAGCTTCATAACATGCCTCACTCAATAACAAGTGATAGAGACCCTATCTTTATGAGCAACTTCTGGAAAGAATTCTTTTTACTGCAAGGAGTGAACCTTAATGTGTTTACAGCCAATCATTCGCAGACAGATGGCCAAATGGAAGTTGTTAATCGATGCTTGGAAAGTTACTTGCGTTGCATGGCAGGAGATATGCCACATTTATGGATAAATAGCTCTCTTTAGCAGAGTACTGGTATAATACATCCTACCATTCCATCATTCACACTACACCATTCAAGGATTTGTACGGGCAGCCACTTCTAATTAATTCGCCATGCTTCCCTCATGACTCAAGGGTAGCAGCAGTAGATGCTTGCTTGCAGGATAGAGAGGCTGCTATTTCAATTTTAAAAGACTATTTGCAAAAAGCTCAAAATCGTATGAAGTTATTGGCTAATAAGCATCATACAGATCGAGAGTTTAGGGTAGGTGACTAGGTTTGGGTGAAATTACAAGATTATAAACAAATCTCTACTACAGTTATAAGGTCTAAGTTGTGTCCTAAGTACTATGGACTTTTCCATGTTATTGACTGAATTAGTTCTATGGCTTATCGTCTTGATTTACCAGCTGAGGTTTTGATTCACAATGTATTCCATGTATCTTTACTTTGCCCTGCTCAAAATGCTAACCCAACTCAGCTAATTTTACCAACATTGGTCCCTACTCCTTTGGTGGTTTCATAATCTATTACAGACCGTCAAATGGTTCTTTGTCATAATCAAGTTGCCACACAACTTCTGATTCATTAGAAAGAACTTTCACCAGCTGAAGCAACTTGGGAGTATGCCTTTTATATGCGTCTGCTTTTTCCAGAGTTTCTTGGGGACAAGGAACCTTTCAACCTAGGGGTATTGATACAAATGTGAATCGAAGAACTTAGAGATGAGGGGTGTGAGATTAATTAGTAAAATGCAGTGCAGTGGTAGCAATAATAAGATGATGTAATATCAATAAGTAAAAGAAATAGCGGGAGAAGGATTGGCGTGAAGGATGGGAGCTATTGTAATGGAATGCATGAGCTGTCATTTTGTTATATTATAACTAAATGCATGAGCTGTCATTCTGCTGTGGGTTTGTTGCGTCGTTTTAACTATTGTTGGGTCTTGTTAAATAGGCTTATGTAATTGTAGAGAAGTCATGTATGAGTATTCATGAACTTGTTCTTTCTTTTTGTAATCTTTCTTGATTTCTTCTTCTTCCTTACGTACTTCTCTTTCTAGTTCAAACTAAATTTATCAGTTGGTATTGCCAATTGTAGGTGTTGTGGGTATTCGCTTAAGGGGTGAATGGGGTTATGGGGATTAATAATATTATAATATAATAAATTTTATATTATAATATTATATAACAAATAATATTCAAATATAATATATAAAAATAAATATAACTAAAATATATAAAATATATTTATTTTAAATTCAATACTTTAATAAAATATTTAATTTTAATAACATTAAATTATATTATTGTATTTAAAATGTTTATTATAAAATATATTAAATATTTAAATATAAAATTTCAATTATAAAACTATTTTATTAATAAAATAAAATTTTAAATACTAACTTTTCAATACTTAACAGAAAATTTACTTGTGTAAAAAATTAAATAAAAAAATTTACCGCGTTATAATTAGGATCTATTGAAATATAATTCATAAAATAATTTATATATATATATAATTAAATATAATTCATAAATTCTTCATAAAAATAAATTAATTTAAAAATTAGTTCAATTCAATTTGATTCAATTTAAATATATAAAATTACTATTTAATTCGATTCGGTTTGATTTAATCGATTTTTTTTCTCTTTAAAGCTGAACTGAATCAAAATAACTAAAATTTTTATAATATAAAACTAAACTGATTAAATTTTAAAATCAAATTGATTGAATTGTATTAATTTAATTCGATTCAATTTTTCAATTTGAACCAAAATCTGCTCACTTCTAATTTTGATGACTTGAAACTCCTAGTTAAGTTATCCAATCAAACAAGACTTTAGTGTGCTTTTTTTTTTTTTTCGAACTCAGGCCGTCCAATGGGCCTAAAATCTAAACCCAAGCCCTAACTGAAATGTGCCCACCCACAATACAAAACGGCAGTGTTCAAAGAAGCATTAGAAGATTACAGAAATAGAACACAGACAACATAGAGATCACCACTGCTCCAGCGAACCTTTGCACTCGTAACTTGCAAGGGGAAGCAGCGGCAGCAGTATAGCAACAGTTGCCCCGCAGCAATTACCCAAAAATTGCCACTTATTGATTCTCTTTTCTCTCTTTCTGAGGTGCTCTTTAATCAGAGTCTTTTATCTGCATTTTATTCTTTAGCTATCAAAATCATTCCATCGCTTTTGGTCTGTTTCCTCTGACTCGCTTTCTTCTGTTTCTATTTCAATTTTAGTTTATATTTGTTTAGGAATTAATACTCTTGTACTGGTTTTTTACTTTGATAATTTTAGGCGAAGATTGGGTTTGCGCCACTTTTGAGCTCGAAGAAGAGATTTGAAGTTGGGTTTCCAAGGAAAATGGCTTGGATTCAGGAAAAATGTGAGGCAGAAGTTGGGAACAAGTTGGAGGTGGTTCGGCCTGGCGGCTTGAGACTGAAGTTTAATCTTAAGATTCTTTTGAAGCTCTCAGAACTGAGCAGGTTTTATAGTGCCCGCAACCGCAAATAGGCTCTTTCTTTACTTGTAATGCTTGCTATTTGTGTTTTCTTGTTTCTTAGATGTTGGTGGAGATAACCTCTATTTGCTTTCAGCTACAATTGCGAATATTTAATGTTGTTTTCTTTTGAGGGGGGAAGAAATTGAATCTGGTAAAGGTTTTGTGAAAAATGAAGAGATGATTGGATAAAGCAAAAAGTAATATGTGTTTTATAGAATATGAACATGGATTGGTTGACGGGTATATAGTCAATTGTTAATGACAGTTGTTGTCATTGAACCTGTTTAGCTTGCTTCACTCTACGCTGCATGATGATCCTCAATATCTTGCTTTGGTTGTTGAATTAGTAATAGCAATTGTGTGATTGTTCGAAAGATGTTAAATGAATTCACAAATCCTGACAATTTAATTTGTGTAATTCTTCCTTAATCCTTATCTTATTCTGTTGATTTACTGATATTTTCATGATTAAATGTTCCAATGTCTGCATGAACTGCCTCTTCACTACTAAGATAAATTTACTATTGGAGTTGCTCTGCATAAAAGCATGGTCATGACTGAACTCTTAGTGTTTGTTGACATGCTTCAATCAAACTCATTGCCTCTTTTTTTTTTTTTTCTTTTTTTTTTTTAATAGAGAATGATATATTCCTTCACATTGCACAATTCTGGAATATTTTGGCAGGCCTAAGCAGTCTTCATATTTCGATATCACTATTTTGTATTTTTCCTTATTTCAGCTATTTGGAAGCTGTTAATTGTACTTATAAGATTAAAGGAAATTATTACCCAAACCCTTGTGCAATCTCTGTTTGTGATGTATGGCTTACTTGATTCTCTACTCCTGGAACCTGTTACCGTTGTATTAAGGTGAAGTTGTATCCATGGTTGTTAGAACTGGCCTGGCCTAACCGGGAACCAAACAAGCGGCCAGTCTGGTTTAGGTAAAAAAATCTTTTTTTTGAAAACTAGGTTTAACATTTATGAACTAGCTGGCTAACCAGTGAACTGCTCAATCTGGCCAGGTTAAAAACAGAAGGATAATCTTAATAAAAAAATTTTAAAGCTTGCTAGCAAAGGGACTAGCGCCGGGGGCCCCCCCCCCCCCCCCCCTCCCCTGTGTCTCTCTCTCTCTCTCTCTCTCTCTCTCTCTCTCTCTCTCTCTATATATATATATATATATATATATATATCAAATTACATCTATTAATTTACTACATAAAATATATTAAATTTTTTTTTCTATTAACTTAAATTATATTGTATTAATATAAAGTAATTAATAACTATTAAGTGTTACAATTGGAAAGAAAGATGAAGGTTTATCCATTTCACAACATTTGACTTGAATAACTAATGGTATCAATCATTTATTTTATTAGTATGTTGACTAAAGTTATTGAATTATTTTTCTATTTTATAATCTTTATTTTAATAATTATATATAAAATATATCAAACAACTAATTTTAATAATGCACTATTATTATTTTGAAGAGATTGTTAATTCTATGGTATATAATTAATATTTATTTAATAGTTTATCCTTAAACCCCGATTGAACCTTATACTATTATTCTTCTATCTTCACCAGATCAACAACCGTACTGGGTTTGAAAAGTTTGATTGTATCTCTTGTCTTTGTCCTGGCAGAAAATGAAAGAAATTGTACCATTTGCACATAGTTTTTGTTTAATAAACTAAATGAGGTTGAAAATTGATGATTTTCTCACCCTAAGTTTTCACTTCATTATGTAATAGTATAATATGTTTGTTTGTACTTCAATTTCTTGAATCCTTATGTGGTTTAATAGTAGATTTTCTCATTTTAGGATTTTTTAGGGGAGTTGAGTGCATGTAAGAGGTTCATGAATCCAGGATTGGACAGTGTAGGGAGTTGGAGTGGCTTTCATGAGTATGAAATTTAACAGGCAATGAAGTAGTGGCTGCATCAAGGATTTTGAGATTCCCTGGGAACACTTTGCGTATGTTATGAAGGCTGCTTCCATCTGACTGCAGAATCAACAGTTGTGGAACATACCAGGCAAGGAAAGTGCAGGATTCTTAGACACGGGTGATAAACTTTCAATTGAGAAGCTATCTAATATGTAAATGTCTCAGTAAAAGAAGATTATTTGTTTTGGTAGTTAGAGTTTGTCATTTGCAAGTTGAGAAATTATCAGCCAGTTCTCAATTGCTATTTAAACTATTTTAAATGTTATTAATGACCATTTTAGTTCAAAGATTAAAATCATACAAACTTTAGAAATTACTTAAATAACAGTAATCTTGTTATATTAGTTTGCCGTTGGATGGAGATGGTGTTTTATGGGAGCATTCGGATCTGCTACAAATATTGCTCCAATTTATAATATTTATAACACCAGGCACATATTTCTTTCGCCACCACATGGATGACCCATTTATGGAAAAAGAAGGAAAAAAAAATCATTTATCTGCTTTGTGATTGCATTTCAAACCTTCACTTGATTATAGACCATCTTCTGTATTGCATTTTAGATTTTGCTTTACGAAGAATATTGCTGTATTTAAAATATATTGTTGCTCATAAAAGATTTTGTTACATAGCTTTTGAGTGTCTAAATTAGTAGTTACTCAAAGCTAAACCAGAAAAACTTTTATTTGATTTGATTTATCTGTTAATGGTCTTTGTAATGCCTCTATTTGCAACCCTTTGCTGTGCAGATCTATGTGCATGTGCATGTGTGTTTTACTTTTTTTTCCCCTTTACTTTTGTTAATTCCTCTAATATTCACACAATAATGTTTTGCTTTGTATCTTCTGTGCAGGGAAGAAAAATGACAATTCATTAAAAGCACTGTCCAGTCTAAGTGTGGAAACAACGCTATTTGAAGATGTTGCAATGAGGTGATATAGTTTTATACTCATTTGTTGCAATAGGTGAGAATGGATTTGCTTATGCATGAGGAAAATTGTCACTGTGCATCAGTTATATTTTATTTAACTTGGATATGAGCTTAAGTTCTCGAATTTTGGAGGAGCTTGTCTTGGATATGCTTTCTTAGTCGATAGTTGATGGACTAGACATTTGGTGGAAATGAAATTAATTAGTTAATAATCATGAGAGATATTTATCATTTGGGTGAGTTTATCTAAATTTCCTTGACAGCTTTGAGGCAGGATTATTTTTTCAAGATAAAATAAAATGCGAAGAGATTCATTAATTGAACAATCAATCCCGGTTTTCTTGAATGCAGAAGACGAATTAAGTTTATGATCGGAAAATTCCATTAACATTTGTCTGTCTTGAACATTTCGTATTGCAATTTCATACGAAAATTCCATTAAGCGCCTGACTTCAGAGTTTGGAGACACTGCCACTGAACCTACACTTCGTAGAGCTTACTCTTACTAAAAAGACTGCAGAAGAAGGGAAGGATCTCAGTGACCGACTCCATTGTGTAAGAATGATGATGACTAATTAAGCTAATCATTTCACATGTGCATGGCTGTGGGGTTTGTTGCTGGATTTAGGGAGCTTGTAGCATCCTTTTCTTCATGAATATCCAGTCCAGAGGTTTGTTGTATTTGTTGTTTATAGATGACAAGAAAGACCTGCTAAAAACCTCAATATAAAGGGCTTTATAGCACAAAGTTAATGGGCTTCAACATCAATAAGCTGCAGGTATTTCTTCAAGCACAAAATCTCATGCATTCTAAGGTTCATGGTGCGTAATTGTTCACATGTAGATTATTTTAATATCAGACATCAGTGTCTAAGGAATAAATTAGCATATAAGTTTGTGTCAGTTCTCACAGTACCAATAAATGTATGGCATCTCCTTGGGCAGTTCAAGTGCAGTAGTTGCTTGTTCTTAGTTTCTTTGTCATCTTTCCAAGACTACCATCGATATCATTATCTATTCTTGCAGTCTTTTCATCCGGAGGCTTTCAATTGAATCTCTTATCACTTGCATCATGATGTATGTATTAGATCATTAAATTATCCAACTTTGATGGCATCCCATGTGATGTTTATGTATATTTAGATATTTTTAGCATATATTATTTCCAAAATATGGTGTGAAGACATTTGAATATTGAAACATTCAATCCTCATGTTTCAATCATTGGAAGATGACATTGATTAGACACTCAAATAAAGGCGATTTCGCATCGTCCCTTAAGAAGATCATGATCATTTATAAACTGAAAATGTGGAACGCCACAAGAACTTCTGATTTGTGATCTAACGGGGACTGATTCATTTTTCCGCACATGATGTGATCAGATTGTGATCAAATGTGGACCCCTTATCCCATTTGCTGCATTGGCAGCGTAGATCACGCAGTTGAAAAAAAAATGCTAAACTTTCTCAATAAACACTTATTGAAGCTATTCACCAACTTCGTTAGCTTAGTTGCATGTGTTCATATGGTGGATAGAATTATGTGGCCGCTCGTGTGCCATATGGGGTCACGTGGACGGCTGTGATCTATCTGTTTGGTGTCAATTTTGACTAGAAAAAACATAAGCCTAAATGGTGGTTGGTGTGGCCATTCTTACAACTATTTTCTATATTATTGTCTGGACCATATAAGGAAATGTTAATTTGCTTTCACACGCACGAGCAAGGTCCTTTGCTTTTTGTTCCTCCAAGAATATTACCCTTTTTCTTATATATTTTTTTTATTAAAGTATTCTAGTTGATAAACTATGCTTATCTATTCAAGTGAGAATTATTATTTATTTTTTATTTTGGAGGTGTAATTTGGTTTGTAGAAATGCAAGTTTTTTTCCAATGCAATTGAAATTTAATATTTATAATTTTAAATACGAATTTATTCTAGTATAACTAAGGCATCTAGCCTAACTTGTTACAGTAGTTAAATACATATTATTCACTTGATAGGTATTAAGTTTAAATTCTTACTCTTCCAATCTCTTATAATGATTTCAATTATACTTTCAATTTACTGAATAAATAGCAAAGCTTACATAATAATTGGATTTCTCCTTATTTAAACACAAAGAAATAAAAGTCATTGGTATCTTATAATTAATAATTTTCAGAATTTTCACTTACAAATTAGAGGAATGTAAAAGGAATAAATTTAGGTTTTATCCAAGCACCTAGTGCTAAATTAATATAATTTATTTTTATTTATTATATTTAAGTTTTGTATAATTATTAAAAAATAATTAAATAATTTTATTTTTATATAAATATATTAATAATTGATTAAATATTTTTTATTTCAATGAATTAATATTTATTATATTTAATGGAGATAAAAAGTAAAATTGAAAAAAAAATATATTTTTTAATTTTTTAAAAATAGTAAATAATTTTAAATGCAAGAGATAAAAATTATTTAAAAAAAATTAAGAAAGTCAAATATATAATTCCCTTAATTTCATATAATCTAGAGTCAGCATTTCCAAAAGCCAGCTGTTGCTGCTAAACTGGTTGTCTTTCCAAATCAGCAACTTAGAATGGGTCATCTCCTTCGAAGTCAAAAGGCTTTTCTCTAAACACTAGAAAGTATAAATGCTAAAGAAATTCATCGACGTAAACTAAATTTAATATTATAATAATATGTTTTTAATTTTCTTAAAGCAGAAACAGACAAAAATTAATTAAACAAATCCCTTGAATTAGTCAAACACGTGAATTTAAGCGTCGACGCGGTCTAATCTCGGATCATAATTAAAATTATATCAATGATTTTGGTCTTAAAGATAATTTTTTAAAAGTTCAAAAAAGAAATCAGTTTTTTACTTGAAACTTAATTAAATTATCAAAATCAATTCAACCCAATTTTAATCTCATTCAAAATAATTTTAATTAAATTTTATTTTAATTAGTTTTGATATAGTTTTGCCCAAGATTTAACTTTAGTACTAGGTCGGAGTAATTAGATTTAGATCCAAACAACATGAATCTAGTTATCAAATCAAATAATCGCCTCCAATTTTAAGGAAATTGAATCGGTTGAATCCAGAGAGAAATTTCATTCTCAATATTAGTAATTAAGAGACAAATTAAAAGATCAGTCTGAAATATAAACTCTACGGATATAAGCTTGGAGTGACATGGTTATTGAATAAAGGTTGTTAAGTTTGTTAAGCATGATTCACTCCAAGAACCACGCTGGTATAGTACAAATCTGGCATGTAAGGCATACAAATAACTCGAATTTATTAGAGGAATCTCAAATGTCATATAAATTGATAGCTAGTACCTACTGAAATACATTTTTCTCAATTTTTGACATTATTATTATTTTATCACCATCTCAATACCTTGACTGACTTGAGTATCAGAGTAGCCATAGGATAGCCATCAATCTCATTTTGCTTTTTGTTTCAGGCATCCAGTGAACCTTTATCAATCATCGAACAATCAATAAATTCACGATAACATCAAATTTAATTAATTAAATAAGTTTATTTTTTGTCCTTTCTTCTATTGTCAAAGGAAAAAAGAAAAATAGCAAGATATATTATGTTATATGGTAGAAAAATCAAATTACGACTCTTCCCTCTACAAGATATGATAGTAAAGTAGCCAAAACAAAGCGAACGATCTCCTGAATATTCAAATTTCTTGATCCTCAAACACATTTGCAAGATCATATATACCTTGTTCCAGCTTAATTATATGTAACTATAAAATAATTATCACATGGCAATTACTTAATTATAATTAGAAGTTGGTTTTTTTAAAGAATCATATACATTAAATAAATTTTATAGTTAATTAATTAGTTTCCACACCATTAGTGTATAGCAACCATTCTAATCATCAATGGCAGCTTCTTTATATGAACCAGAATTCGTTTGGTAATGAGCAAGGATCACACGCAAAACCTTACAGAAATTAAAGCACAGCAAATCTTTAATTATCTAAATAATTACATCTTAATGATAAGCAACCCATGAGCATATTTTATATGTAATTATTAGTATTATTATTATTATTATTATTATTATTACATCTTAACTAATCAAGCCACTGCTAATTCAGCATGATGATCTGACCATGACAGGATCAATTAGTGAAGAGAAAACTATATTTTTTTATAGATATCTGTAGCAAATCTCAAAGGTCATCAAGTCCAACTTTATTTTCCAACCTAGCCATGCGGTTTTGGCTTTGGAGTTTGGTCCCCAGTGGCTGCTTAATGATCGTAATCTTTCAAACCCACATTTGTTAATTACTAATTGAGTCAAAAGAATGTTAATTAGAGTGCAATCATTATAATTTATATCTAATAATTCCTGATGGGAACTCACTATAATAGAGAGTAGCTTGTGCTATATGCAGCAGGATCTACACTAATTGCGTATTAGTTTATTCTTAATTTGAATCATATATATATATTTTACTGATTGAGCAACGCAGTTCTCTTTCTTCTCACAAACTCCTTAATTCCAACCAAAATGAGGTTTTTCTAAATGAATTCTCAAACTTTTAGCACTACAAGAAAAACAAAATACTTGTGATGGATTTTTTGTGATAGAACTATTCCGTCACAAATTACAGACAGATTTTTGACAGAATATATCATTTGACGGATTTGTAACGGAATATCCATTACAAATTATTTATTTATTTTTTTAATATTTTAATTATTGACCAATGAAATATTCCGTCTCTAATTCGTCACAAATTTGTGACGGATGGATTCATTTGTCACTAATTTGTGACGAAAAAAAATTGTCGTAAAAAACTGTGACAGACGGAATATATTTCCGTCACAAATTTTTGACAGAAAACATAATTCTGTCAAAATTTTGTGACGAATAATTATCTTCCGTCGTAAATTTGTGATGGAAATATATTTCCGTCACAAAGTTTTTGACGACAATGTTTTTCCGTTACATAATTCCGTCAAAAGTTTGTGACGAATAATTATTTTTCGTTACAAATTTGTGACGGAAATATATTCTGTCACAAAGTTTTTGACAGCAACATTTTTCCATCACAAATTAGTGACAGATGAATCCATCTGTCACAAATTTTTTACGAATTAGAGACGAAATATTTTGTCTGTCAATAATTAAAATATTAAAAAAATAACAAAAAAATGTGTGAAGGATATTCCATCACAAATCCATTCAATGATATGTTCTGTCAAAAATCGTTCTCTAATTTGTGACGGAATATTTCAGTTACAAAAAATCCGTCACAATATTTTATTTTTATTGTACTGTAGCTTTGGCATGTGATGGTATTGTAAGTCCATTTTGACTCTGATCGTGATTCAAGTTTGTAACATAAGAAAAAAATAAAGTCGTTTGTCTATTGGTCAGCTACTTTGATGCTAAAGTTATAAATATGATTTAGAAAGCTTGAGAAAGTAATGAATGTTGATTTTGATACTAGTTTTTACAGAATAATCATGCCTGATTTATAGGTTATTCTGATATTTATAAACTAAAGAATAGATTACAGTTAGAGCAATTCCAAGAATACCAAAATACTCGGTTACTATTATGAGATTCTCGCTTGTAACTCTATCTATTCTGTTGTCTCGTTCTTCTAGCAATGCTCGATCGATGGTTGCTCAAGCCTCTTGCACGAATAGCTTCATGTGTTCAGTTGAGTCAATTCGAACCATCTAAGGCTCAGATTGGCCTTTCCTAAGACTTTCTTGACTATGTTAACTCTTTGACCGAGTCTCTGACTCTTTAATATATCACTGCATTAACTTTTTGACTGAGTTTTTTTACTATTTAACTTAGTTTTGGATTGGCTTTTGGACTGGCTATATCATGATATCCTCTTATAAATTTACATATTAATTAATAACTGATATTTGAATTCAACACTGATTAATAGTCATAGTACGATTTTAGTATTACTAAGTTAAAACTCATTAATTATTGATTAATAATTAATGAAAATTAGATATTCATACATATAAAGACTTGGTTTGCATCCTGAAATGGAATAAACATTTAGAGCTGCCTCCACCAGCCCTACAGATAATTAAAGAAGTTAAAAATTATGTACAAGGAAAGGGTATTATTAAAAATACTTAGAAACAACTTAATTAATTTGGATAGACATATGGACAGCAATTGAAAGCCTTCTGGGATGACAAGTACCTTCAGCCATTGACATAGTTATTTTTATACTTCTAAAAGTCATCATGTTGGTTGGAGTAAGCAGAGAACATAAAATCAAACCCATTTCTTGCTTGAATCAAACACTGACTAAGAAAAAGACATATAACATAAAGAAATTAATTAAGATAGATTAATTAACTTCATCATTTCTTTGGCTGTTGAACAATAGGTTTTGATTCAATCCCATCAGAATCGTTAAAAAAGAAAAAACCCTTAAACGGTAACAAAGTCAAAATTATATAAACATATGATGATAAAAAGACATTATATATATATATATATATATATATATATATATATATATATATATATATATATATATATATGAAACTTCTTTCAGAGAAGTATTACAATTTAATGAGACAAATGGAATTTCCAGGAAACTTGCTTTGCAAAGCAAGAAAACAAGAATGTATAAAACAGTATATATCATGAGTTTTGGGTTTTGTCATCTAATTAAAGAATCAAAATGGCTGGAGCCATTAAAAAATGCATATTACTGTAAAAAGAGATTTAATTGGTTTCTGTTTTCCTTTGATCCATGAAGTTATGTATCCTCTTCAGTGCAACTTCTAGCGTTTGCTCGCTCATGTTGGCAAAACACACTCTAAACCAGCCTGGTTCAGAGCAATGACAAGAAGAGCCAGGAGATATATTCAGCTTCAAGTCACGGATAATAGACTTCCATAGAGTCAATTCGCCTTCCCTGGTTTGTGTCTTCAACAAAGGACTTAAATTCATCCAGCAAAACAACCCCGCATTACCTTTTAAACACTCTATCCCAGCATTTCTCAACCCTTCAATGATCATTTCATACCTCTTCCTCAGTCTCTCTCTATTTATCTTAATATAATTCTTGGTGAATTCCTGGTCAGACAACATGGAAGCTAAGAGATGTTGTGTTTGCGAGGAAATTAAGGTGAAGCTAGACATCCTTCTTGCAGTTGTAACAACCTTATCATTGTAGGAGTATATGGTTCCAACTCGAAAACCTGGAAGACCAAGATCTTTTGAAAGACTGTAAACAATGTGAACTCTTTCTGAATCTTTATATCCGCGAGCTTCGAGAATTTCTGCAATGCTTACGAATTCAGATGATGAGAAGGCGGATCCTGAATAGATTTCATCAGAAACAAGATGGATGTTTTTCCGTGTGACGAAATCAAGAATCTCTTCCAGGACTGAGCGTTGGATTGTGGCACCTAATGGGTTGGAAGGATTGGTTATAAGCACTCCTCTCACTTTGATGTTCATGACTTCTGCATCTTTAAATGCAGCTTCCAAGGCTTGAGGAGTGACCTGGAAATTGTTTGAGCTGTCGCAATGAATTGGTACAATTTTCACACCAGTCCTCCACCTCAAATCTCTGTCAAATCTGGAAATTAAAACCAGAAAAAAATTAGAGTTCAGCAATAGTACGTATGGGAATGGAAATAATACTACAAATGAAATGAAGGAGAACAAGTTTCAATGGTTCTTAGTCCTTACCCAGGATAGTATGGAGTTGGAACGAGCAAAGCATCCCCAGGGTCAGCAAGAATGAAGGTCAGCAACTCGTTAGCTGCAGTTGCGCCTGCAGTTAGCACTACTCTATCGGGGTCAAATTTTGCTCTTCCCCCTCTAATCTGTTCCATGAAACTTGCTATTGCCTGTGTACAAATTAATACATATAACCTGTCAGAATTTTTCTTTATGCAATCACATAGATAACGCAAGTTAAATAAATATGGGTAGAAGGAAGTACCTGTCTGAAAGATTTTAGCCCGTGATAATCTTGAAACAAGGCATGCTCTCTGAATCCAGGTGCCCCTTTTCCCCAGGTAGATGCTTCCGAATGCTTTTCCAAGTACTCTTCTAGCAAGTCAAATGAAACCTGTTGTAGAAATTAACAAAAGAAGAAGGATTATTATCAATCAAGCAGTTGCTGAAGGTCAAAATGAAGGTATAAGCTTGTGCTGAGACTGAAACTTACTTGATTTTCTGCGAGTCCCATCTGTATGACTCCTGAAGGATTTTCCGATTCATCGTAAGGATCTTCATCGTATGCTTTCCAGCCTGCAAAGTATGGAGAGTCCTCTCCGTGAGTTTCAGAAACTGCAACTTTTGATAGCCCAACAGTAGGTTGCTCAATCTCTATGGCCATAATAAGACTATAGCTAGAGCTAAGCTTTTCTTGGAAATGATAATAAGGCCTTGCTATTAAAGAAAGCTAGCTAGCTAGCTAGCTAGCTATCTACCTTATGTGTATATGGAAGGAGAGAGGGAGAGGATATGCTTCTTGAGAATTGCTGAATGAAGCCTACATCAATAGCCCTCTTATATATAGCACAAGGTCTCATAGCTTTGAGTCTTGGACATTAAAAAAAGGGACCCACAACTTGCCTGGTATTGGGAAATATATATATATATATATATATATATATAATTGATTCTCTGTAATATGTAAGCAGTATCAAAAATCCCACTCACCATTTACGGATGAAATTTTTATCTCCATGTGCCAACTGTGCGTGTCTGTCATCTTCCCAAAGCTTTCTTTATCTCAATCTTCATAAGATCTACAAAGAATATGGTGGTTGGTAGGGGCCGGGGTGGGTGTTAATTTTTTTTTTAATTACTTAAATTTTCACTTCTTCGTGTCTAATCCTTTTCATTGCTTCCTAATAATTACTTTTTGTTTAATTTAGTTAATTTTTTTTAATAAATAACTCAGATTAAACTCGAATTTAAGACCTCACAATATTAGAGATGATTTAGATATCATTAATTAATATCCATTAAATTTTTTTTTTCAAAGGTGGATGTGTTTTCTTTTCAAGTCCCCACTTCCTAAAATCTATGACTAATCAAATCCTTTTTCCTGAACAAAGAAGCCATATATAAAATTTTTTCCTTACTGAAACCAAAATCATGCATGAGATCAGAATAAGGAATACTCAGAAAGTGGTGCAGCATGCAAAATATTTCAAGAGATCTAGGAGTAGTTAAGCTCTGATGATCTGACAAAGATACCAATTTAAACAAGATTAAGATTCTGATTTGGGAACATAATTAAGACAAAATAGAAGCTTTGAGAAGATTTTATGGCCCCACTCTTAAACTCCAAGCAACAGAATTTATAACATCATTACTCCTTAAACATCCTAGTTAATGATCGAGCTTCTCCTTATGACTGAAAAGCATTTCTGTACGTCTGAACACATAATACATAAGATGTTAGCTAGCGGTGCACTTGAAGTCAAATCCCCACACTTGCCTTGCTTGATAAACCTGGTTAATGAAGATTATTGAGCTAATCCGTCAAGTGATTAAGCTTGATCACTTGAGGGATTAGCTCTTAAGTACACAAAACAAAATGCAGGCATAATGTAGATAAAAGATGCATATCTACAATGTGCCATAGTTTTGGTTGACAATTTGCATGCCTATACGTAAGAGTTAAGATACTTGTCGAGATTGTGTTGTTTTGTGTAGGACTTCAACTAACAAACCTAGAGAATAAACAACATCCAAGAGGAATCAGAACCAAAGAAAAATAAAAATAAATCAATAAGAAATTAAATTAAAACAGTCGATGAGGAGAATATATGCTTGTTTATAAGTATATAAATCATCGACGTGGGGATATAAATCATCGACGCGGGGCGCTCGAGATATATATATATATATATATATATTATATATATATATATATATATATATATATATATATATATATCATCAAGAATCAACAGAAAGCCCTTTAAAGGGCTCAGATTTTGCAATATTAATAGATATATTAGCTAGATTAGATTGCATTTTATTGCAGAATTGAGAATGTGAAAACAAGAAATCAATGACGATTGTTCCTCGGCTTTGGTCTGCAACAGACAGACAAATATCAACCAATGTTATTCCCCCAGATCTGGAGATTTTATGAATTATTTTAAAGTGTACTGTGTAATTTAATATTTTACTTTTTCAGCAATAAAAATTTAATTTTTCAATCATACTCTTTTTTATTACAAGAAATTTTTACCTAAATTCGATCCACCATAAATCTAAGACATAAATATATGAAATTTATATATTCAATTAATAATTAAATTCCATCATACTCTTATATTTTGGATTCATGATACACCAGGTTTAGACAAGAAAAATCATTCGTTATATGATCCCTTAAAGCTATTAATGGTTTGTTAACGTGACAAACTTCATTCATTTTCATGCAATTTGAATAATATTATCATGTAAGTATATTTATTAATTATAATTTAAATGATAAGGAAAAAATTTAAATAATATGATTTATTATACATCTAAGATGTAAATATGTGAATCCCATCCATTTTATGTATGAGTCTCATATATATGCATGTCAGTATCTTAAGTTAATGATAAATTAGACAAGAGTAAATGATAGAATTAATAGAGTAAAATTTGAAAAAAGAAAAAAGAAAAAAATGAAAATAAGAAAAAGATAATGATGAAAACCAATATAATGAAAGAAAAGAAAAAAAGAGTGAAATGAAAAAATGAAAAAAAAATATTAATAAAAATAAAAAAATGAAAAAAATATATATTAATAAAATGGAAAAGGATAGCTAAAAATGAAAGGATCAATAAAATAAGAGAAAGTAGGAAAATAAATTAATGAAATAAAAAAAATTAAAAAAAAGCGAATAGGATTCTGCCAAATTTATATCACAATTTATCAATGGATCAACAATGGATTTTAAAATTTATTGCTAATTTAAAAAGGAAAACACTGGTTAACATTTTTTTCCTCTAAAATTTATCAATGAATTTAAATTTAACAATAAATTTTAAAATTTGTTGCTAATTGAAATAAAAAGGTGATCTTTTAAAAAAGAAAAGCAGAAATTTTTCTCTTCATAAATTAATTAGCAATGGATTCAGAATCCATTAGTAATTTTTATTTTTATTTTTTGATTTTAAATAATGTATAAATGATTTTAAATTCATTAATGAATTTACTATTGAATTTAAAATTTATTGATAAATTATATATCCACATTTTAATGTGATATAATTAATTTATCAACAAATTTTAAATTTTGTTTCTTATAATGTATGGATAATGTAACAGTAAAATTTCAAGATACCGATCTGATCATAAGTGAAATTTTTATCTTTTAAATGATAAACTCTAAATAGGTTATTTGTTAATTTCTTTTTTTTAAGACTTTTCTTGTTAAGTATATTTACAAAGTATAGATTACTAAGGGATAAATTTGACAACTGTCCTTAAACTTATTTAATTGTAATATTACAGTCCCTCAACTTAAAAATATAACATAAAACTCTATCAACTTTCAAATTTTGCACAGTAAAATCCCTCTAACCTTAAATTACCAGTTTTCCAGTTAAACGCTGACCTAAACAGTTTCAGTATATAGCTTAATCAGTATTTCTCTTTTTTCTCTCAAGCCATGTGTAAATTGAATCATTTTTCTCTCTATAGACATAATAATTTTTTATGCATAAAGAGAATAATTTTATACTTTGCATTAGAGATGAGAGAGAAATATTGACTAAATACTATGCAGGAGTTATTCACATCAGTTTCTAACTGAAAAATCAATAATTTAAAGTCAAAGGGATTTTACAGTGTAAAATTTAAATGTTTAGGAAGTTTTATGTTATATTTTAAAATTAAAGGACTATAGCGTTATAATTATATAAGTTCAGAGACAATTGTTAAAATTTATCCTATTATTAAGTGATTTGTGTGTTAATGAGAAATTAAGATGGTATAATATATATTTAATTAAGTCAGTGTTTTTAGTGTATTAGGTACCCAACCTAGCAATAGCAAAAGTGTCATAATGAAGCAAGTAAAAGCTGCTAGGATATAAAATTCCCAAGTGGCTTCCAACTGAACCAATTAGAGTAGTTTAATTTATTCCTATTTGGTATTAATACTAAATGAGGGAAGCCATTTAAAGTTTGAATTTTGGTTTCTTTCTTTTCTAAACTCGATTCATTATGAACTCAAGATATAAAATATATAGTGGGTTCATCTATTAAATATATAAATCAATTATATCTTAAATCCATGATGGAATAGGTTTAGACAAGAATTGACCCTTTGAATTTTATTATTCTAAAAAAATAGATTATTTTTATTTAGATCACTTAAATTTTATTTTAAAAAAAAATCATTTAACTTTAATTTGAGTATTATTAAAGTCATTATAACCAGGTATTATAGGTTTTCAAATTAATTTAGACTAATTTTTACTTATAATTGCTGAATTTTAGGTCTTTTTTCAATACCGTTGTTCACATATTACAAGAATTTAAGTTTATTCGTATTGAACTTAAGAGATTTTTTAGTTTATTAAAAAAATTGATGGTAATGAAAAATTACTTAAAATTGAGGGACTATGAGTGAAAATTAATTCAAATTTGACTGTTAGTGAAAATTAGTTTAACTTAACCTAAAAATCTATAATACCCAGTCATACATAATGACTTTAATAATATTCAAATTAAAGTTGAATGACTTTATTAAAATAATTCATAAAATTTGGTGACTTTGATTGAAAATGACCCAAAAAATAATTGAGTAATTTATGTTTTAATCCCTTATTAAAGTTAATCCACAAATGATCCTATAAAAGCAAATAAAGAAATTTTTTCAAAGAAGAGGTGGATTCCAACTATGTAGCAGCACATCTCAGGAAGCACCCTAGAAGGGAAGCAAGGGAAAAGGACAGGTCAAAAAAGAAGAACTTAATTACAGCTGGACTGTTTGAACAAAGCTTCTTAATTTTCTTTTCTTGCATAATCAAATGATCATTATATTTTAAAAGTGATTAGTTTTGGATTATACATAGTTCTAAGATGAGTTTTCTCTTTTTTTATAATTAGTAACTGCTTAATGCGTCACAGAAGCAGTGTGTGTCACTTTCATGCTGTGCTTTTGGACTACAAGCTACTGTCTCTGCTCTTGCCATTGCCTGCAACCCTTTGAAGATCCTCAGTCTTTTAAGGTAAAAACCGACACGCCATTAACATAATCACCTTGCCTTGCCCTACACTTATCGACATGTTCATAAACTTTTTTACTTCAGTAATTTTTTTTTTATTAATTACATGGTATTTCACAATTAGGTTGGAAGTGATTTTCACATAAGTCCTTCTAACAAAAATTAGTGATATTTACGAGAATTTAATTCAATCGAATCCTAATAATATGATTCCCCTGAAAATTAGCTTCACAAATTAAATAAAAAGAACAATAATAAGATTAATAAAAACGATTTTGAAGGTAATCATTAAATTAAATACATACATTATAGTTTCATGTGTATTTGAACTACCCATTCAAGGTAAATATTTAGATTTTAGCATGCTTGAGTATGAATCTTCTTGGAAGATACAATGCCAATGGCAACCTGCCACGTTGGAATTAACCAGACATTAAGAGACCACGTCCAAAGAAAGACAACAATAGAATATTGAGTAGGTCAGATTTTAATTCTTTAATCCTAACATGGTAATTAATGAAAATTTAAATCATAAAATTGATGATTATGGTGGATCCTATACAATATAGTTATATATATTAATTTTATTAAAATTTGTAAGCAATAGCTTTTAATTTTATGTTTAATTTCTTTTTATTTTAAATAATATATATTTTTTATATTTTATAAGTATTCTCAATCTAATAAATTAAAATTAATTCTATTCGCATCGAATTAATCTATTAAGAGATAAAGCGCTTTTGATGGATATTTTCTCCATGCACTAAAATTAATTTTCTTCTTTTGTTTTTATTTATTTACGAATTTTTTTTCTTTTGAAATTATAATTATATGTAATGATTTATGGAAAGAACACGTTTTGTGAACCCCATAGGGATCTATGACGTAATTAATTAATTAATTAATTAATATAGTACTAATTATAGTCTACTAATGTTTGTTAATTATATATATTAATTAACAAAGATTCATAAAAAATTGTCTTGTATTGGAAATTCCTTGAATGTTCATCGATAAATAATTATGTTTAGTACACGTACAATTTGTAATTTGTTCTTGAATCTTAAATCTCTTAGTTGTATAGCATGAAATATATATCCCCCACATATTGCTTTGGCTACAATTAACAAATCAATTGTCATTCATCATTGTTCTTTTTTATCAAAATTTTCCCCCACCGCCATTTTTCATATTTAATAATTAATATGACACAAATTAATTCTTATATATTTCAATTAATATATACAAAAAAAAATAAATCTAAACCATGCATGTCGATGCATATGAAAATAAAATTATTATATTGATGAGAAAAGGAAATGATTACGTTCTATTATTTATTCATTAGACCTTATTGAGTCTAAAAATAAAATTATTATATTGGGTTGTGTCATGCAAAATAACACCACACCTTAACCTAAAATTATTGATTGATTAATCTCCTCAAAACCAAAATATTGATGAATTAATCACTAACACCACATCTTAACCTATAATTATTGATGGATTAATCTCCTCAAAACTAAAATATTGATGAATTAATCACTCATATATAGTTTTGCATGTGTGCCAAAAACTTACTTTTGAAAATTTTCCATCTATCATCCATGCATGTGCTTCTCATTCTCTTTATTCTCTTAATAATTAGACAGAATATATGTATGGTCTTTACTATGATTGAAATGGGCCCAAATCAAATTCTAATCATTTTAATTAACAATTTAATAAATATGAATTTTTCTTGTTTATGTAAGAATTTCCCCATATACAGTCATTAATCAAATGATCCTATTTCACCTTCTTTTACTTGTTCTAGAAATTATAAATATGCACCGCAAAAATTGTCCTCTGTTGGAAATTTCCTGAAGGTTTAGAAATACTGTTTTTTTTTTTTTTTTTTCTTATTCTTAATGATGATGATTTAGTTGGTAAACATCAAACATCAAAAGTTGCCCAACTGTTTTGACCACAAATAATTAATGAATCCCAAAATAATAATTCAACATCCTATTAGTAAATTATTATTTTCATATACATTGTTACAAGAGTTTTGCAGTTGCCAGACAATTTTCACTGAAATGAAAAGTGAAGAGCCATCACTTTAATTTTGAAAAAAATTAAAGAAAATATTTTATTATTTTTTTTAATTTAGAAAAGAATATTTTCTACTTCTAATCTAGAAATTCAGGGTTCGGGGTTCATATACATGTGGAAAAGATATTAGGTACTCCACATCATCCCTCAATGAGGATAGGTAGATTTAAGAGTATGCTCTCTATAATTTAAAGCCGATAATTTTATTAAAGTTTAAATTATGATATTGATTCCTTGTATTTACTATATAAAAGATGGAATGCATAAACATAGGAACGATCAATATCTCACTATTAGAGTAAACCAAATACAAAAGAAAGTGAGATGATCCTAAAAGTGAATTTTAACTCCATTTACTTAAATTCCTCCCTCTTCAAAACTAAGACTCTAGTCTTGAAAAGGTATCATTTAGTCCCTAGAGATTTATAATAAGTAATGAAGATTCTCAGTTTACCTATCATTAATCTCATCGTCAGGGCCTAAACAATTAAGGGTGTTATGTGAAAAAAATGGATAAGATTGAATTAAGATGTGTTTTGATTTTCACTCCCTTCGATTGAGACTTCAATGCAAAAGGGAATGTGTGGATTAAAACCTCGAGAATTTAATTCATTAATGAGGACTCTCAATCAATGAATCAAAGTCCCATCATTGGTATAATCGATTATTATTCTTCGCCCATATTGATTCAATTTGATAAATTATTAACACTTTTAATATATTTATTACTTACAGATGCATCGAAATCCAGTGGAATTTGTTTCTAACACTGGATATTTTCCACAACCTGCAAAGAGACATTATCCTAGCCTACACATCTATACATGCGTTTTCAAAGAATGTTGTACTGACTAATTCTTGAATTCTAAATTTAGTCTTGTAGACAATTTTATGCCCTACTATTTATCGTCCTATTTGAATATTTAATTGCTTTAGAGAGAACTTTTAGGTGGTATTAAAAATCAAAACTTATATATTTTAAAAAATTCTGAAAAAGATGATGGATATTGATTGAACAAAATGACAAAAGGAATATTTTAAATTAAAATTTTTAGAAAAGATCCAAAGAAGGACTCTCCCTCGAGCCAAAAATAAGATAGTGTTGTATTGAATAAAATTATTGGTATAGGTTCAAAGTAAACTTTCCCTTGAACCCAAGAACAGGAAAAGGGTTATATACTTTACAAAGGCATATTTAGGGAGGGTTCAAGAAAGAACTCTCCCTCGAACCTAGGAACATAAAAGAGTATGTTTGTATAAAAAAAGACCGTAAGAGTTTAGGGGAGGGGCTCTCCCATGACCCAAAAGCAGGAAGAGCACATAAAATCAATTTGAAAGTTCAAGGGAGGACTCTCCCATGACCCAAAAGTAGAAGAATGTTGCGCTTAATAAAAATACTTAGCGTAGGTTCGAGGAAAGTGTAACGCCCTCACTTTAGGTAGTCCGTATATTCTACTGTTCCAATGACTAACATCTGTTCGGACAGCCAGGATGTCTGAAACTACACTTGAACTAGAGTGAGGAAACATAAATTGACTGAAAAAAGACCAAGTAAAATTAAAGAAAAGTAAAAGAAGGGAAGTACAACTCGGTTAAATGAGCCGAAGGTCATGGCAATGGATAACCCTAATAGGAAGCGACTAAATACATTTGCCAACCCCAGACTCGTGAGGAATCCTATGAAATAATTATTTAGAAATTATTTGAAGGATTTATGAGGTTTAAATGACAATGAAAATGTCAAAGAAAATCCAAAAAAATTAAGTCAATCGGTAAAGACAAATATAACTCGATGAACACAACGAAGGGCATTTTGGTCATTTCACATAAAGAGTTGATCTTTGATCAAGATGTCAATTAAATTAAGTGGAAATTTATGTAATAAATTATGATGGAATTTTAATAAAAATTTAAATAGAAAAATGTAAGTGGAGAAGAAGAAAATAGAAGAAAAGAAATCAAATTTCAAATTATGACCTAAGCATGAGGTATGAGTGACATAATTAAAAATTTAAAAAGCCAATTAAATTGAGACATATATATAAGTATAAGACAAACCAAATTAATTCATTCTTCTAAAAAATAAGTCCATCTTCTTCCATTTTGAAGCTTGGCTGAGACCCATGGTTCTTCCCCTTCCACCATTTTCATCCTCTTTAAGCTCCATTTCCCTTTAATTCCCACCCCAAAACCCCTAAGTGCTGTAACATCCTCACTTTAGCTAGTCCGTACAGTCTACTGTTCAGGTGACCAATGTCAGTCTGGGCAGCTAGAATGTTTGAAATTATAAATAGACTAGAGTGATGAGTTATAAATAAACCAAATAATGCTCATAAAAATCAAGAAAAATTTTTAGAAACCAAATACACTAAGATTAAACAAGCCGAAACCCTAGGGATGAGTAATCCAAAGGGAAAGTGACGGTGAAAGCCATTAGCAACCTTAGACCCGGGGAAAACTTCATGAAATAATTTTTGGGACCTCAGGGAAGGATTATTGGGATTCCAATGACAATAAAATGTTAAGAAAACACAAGGAAAATTTATTCAATCGGTACACATAATTTTGGCCTGTTAAGCCAAACGGAGGGCATTTTGGTCATTTCATCTTCAGAGATGATTTTTGACTAACTTGTCCATTTATGTAAATAAATTATATGATATAAAATGTGAATAAATATTGTTAAAAATTTAATTGAAATCAAATAGACAAGAAAATGATGGAAAAATGAAAGAAATTGGAATTATGACATCATAATGATGTCATTAAAATTCTTCCACCCAATCCAATGTTGACACATGACATTAAATTAGTTAAAAAGACTTAATGGATAGAAAAAGAAAGGAAAAAAAATCAGAACCTTCCTCTTCCTTCCTTGGCCGAAAACCTCTCCCAACTCCACACCTCCATGAAAGCTTAAATAAAGCTTGATATAACCCACCAACTTACCTTGAAACTCATCCTTGTCTTCACAAAAAGTTATTCATACACCTTGGAGAAGCTAAAGATAGCAAAAAGAAGAAGAAAGGTGGAGCTCTTACAAGGTTGAAAATTCACTCCATTAAAGGTTAGTGTCTAAACTTGATTTTTCTCTTTTCATTCATGATGGAGGAGTGAAAATGAGTATAAATTTGTAAAAAAACTTGGTAAATATCTTGTGTATGCCCATCCCAAAATTTTGGCAGCCTTGAACTTAGTAGAGTTTTGAAGATTTTTTACAGTTAAATTGAAATTTGGCTGCCTTTAACATTAATACATTGCTTAGGACAATGGAAGGTATGTAAATGCATGACTTGAGATATTAGGGTTAGGGTTTGAGCATGAATTTGAGACCTTGATCATTTAATGGTGAAAGTAAGTTTCAATGGTCAATTACTGACCATTTGGCTGTGTGTAAATCAGAAATGAAGTGGTTTGTGTAGTGAAAATTGAAGTTAGTGTGGCTGCCCTTAGTGACTTACAGGATTGGGCATGAGTCGAGCAGGTTTGGGCAGTAATAACTGGAGTTGTAGAGGTTCAATTGGTGCAAAGCCAATTGTACATGAAACTAGACACATAATGGCACAACTTTGGTGAAGAAATTATGCCCATAAAACCAAACCAAGTTGACCTAAAGATTGCCCTAATCTGGGTGACCTGTATTCTGCCTGGGCAAAATGACCAAATAAACAGTGTTTAGTCATTTGGCCATAACTCAATGTAGAAAGGTCCAATTGACCTAAAATTTTACCAGAAATAAGCTGAGATGTAGACCTACAACTTTCATGAAGAAACCTAACCCAAATTATGACCATAACATATTCAAAAAGTGACCTGCATTCACTGCTCAAAATACTATAGATTTGGTCAGTCCAAAAAATCTGGAAAATTTATAAGCTGGCTAGTTGTGGTTTTTGGGCCATAACTTAAGCTACAAAACTCCAAATGGAGTGATTCAAAAAAGGAAATGTAACTAGACAAAATAAAAAACAATTTTCATGTTGACCATTTTGCCAAATTCTCACTGCAAAAATGACTAATGGAACAGTAAACACAAAGCTTGAAATTTGAAAATTTTGAACAATTAACATTAAGCTTAGAAATGGTATTGGCAATCAATACCAACAATTTTAAAATGCAAAATATGGTATGTTGGGAGTATTAAAACCAATGTACTTATTGTCCATATAAAAGTCAATATTTTTGTTGACTAATGAATTGAATAGTAACACCTAAACTTGAATTTCAATAATTGTATAAATTAAGAGTGTAACATGCCCTAGTACACCTAGCAAGATTAGTTTGGATAGGTTAGCATGCCAATAGGGTTCTGTTAGCAGTACTGTATATGGCTTCATGCCATTCTGTGTTTTATGGCCTCACGTGCCATTCTGTGACATAATAGCCTTTGGCTATGTTGATTGAGTTGTTATATTTGGGTTTTATCCCTGATAATTATTACAGCTTATTAGCTGTTCTGTTGCACACTAGGAGACACAATGTGACCGATGATGTGATGGTTCGAGGTACTTAGTACACAGTGCCAGTTTACCCGTTTATCCAGTCCAGTCGACTAGTATAGGTTACTCGGGCAATGATAATAAATCTTACCAAATTTTAATCGAATAATACTATAATAAATATTAGAAATTAAGTCTACCAAAGATGTAAACATACATTCTTCATATTTACTTTATTTTAGTTATTCTATTTTATATTGTCACCACTAAGTAGAATTGCTTAGCGCGTCGCTTTTGCCATGTTCAGGTACTGGAGATATAGCTGGGGAGTCCAGCAGACCTCATACTGGGTGAGCTTTCAAATCTACACACGGAGTCCAGAGTCACCTCACATTTGCAATGCATTTGGTAGGACATTAGGCCACTTTTGGTATTTTGTATTTTGTAAAGTTCTGTAATAAATATTATAAACTCATGTAATTATGCTTTTGATGTAATTATCTATGAATTATGTTCAGTAATAAATGTGAGCATTTCTCATTGAATTGAGTGTGATATGGAATGAATTGAATTTTGAGATACTGAAGTGATTTGAGAAATTGTTGAAAATATGTTGGTGGTTGACTGAGATTGAAATTTTGATTATATTGGAAGTATTTTTAACAGATTCAGAAGAACTGTTTTTCCAATTTACAGCCGGCACTCTGCCAGATTTTCTATAAAATTTGCGAAAAATTCAGATTAATCAAAAAAATTGTAAATAAATAAGTAAAAAGGGTAAGTTGAATTGAAATATGATTTGGTGCTCCAATACACTATGTGGCATATCTTGCTTAGCTACACTGTAGACGGGTAAGGGGTGTCACAAGTGCCTTCACTAAAAATTGTCCCTACACCTTGAGGAAGCTTTAGGCAGCAAAAATTTAAAGAAAAATTGAAGTTTTAACAAGTCCAAGTTGATCCTAATTGAGGTTAGTGCACTATAAAACCATCCTTTCTTCTTTAATTAATGTAAGCATGCTAAACTAAGTTAGAATGACATGAAATTGAAAGAAAATGATGAGTATTTGAAGGACAAAATTTTGGCAACCATGAGAGTATTTAGGGTTTGATGATTTTTGATGAAATTAATCTGTTTATTGGTGTTGTTGATGAGCATATATGATAGATAAGTTGATTGGTATGAGTTAGTTTGAGTTTGCATGAAAGATGATTATGGGAGTTAGGGTTTTGCATGAAATTTAGGAATTTTGTGTTGTGACTTGAAATTAATGATGTTGAGACCAATTGTTGACTATTTGAAGTGCCATGAATATGAATTGAAGTTTGGAAGTTGGGTGGAATTGAAAATTGAGAGTGTTGTTTTCATGCAGGATTGCTGGACCTATGAGTCCAATAAGGTTAGACAGTGATAAGTAGAGTTGTGTTGCTCGAATTGGTATGAGGCCAATTGGAGATGAAACCTAGGACAATTTGCCATATTTTTCATGAAGAGACCATGCCCAAAAACTATCCCTACCATGACCTAAAATCTACTTGAATCCGGGTAACCGTAATATGGAACCAGAAAAATGACCAAATGAACAGTAAAGGATTAAATGGCCATAACTCACTCTAGGAAGGTCAGAATGACCTAATTTTTAAACCATTGGAAAGGTTAGACATAGGAACACATTTTTTATTAAGATCACAGAACCCAGCTCTGACTTTAACCAAATCAAATTGCTAACCAAAGTTAGCTTGTCAAAACTGACACAACCAAAACTGCCCAGAAATTCTGGACTTGAACCTATTCGACTAGTTTTGGAAAAAATGCCATAACTTGGTCTACAAAATTGAAAACACAGTGAAACTAAAACCAAAATCTCTATAAGACTTAAATCTACAACTTTGGTGTTTTGACCAAAACCCATAACCTAAGGGAACCTGGTCAATTTGCCAGGACAATTCAGCATGTCAAAACCTGAAATAGAACCAAATAGTCACTTGACCCCAGAACAGTTTTTATATCATATCTCCCACTAGGAAACTCCAAATGGGATGAGCCAAACTATTCTGGAAATCTAAGAGACAGGATTCCAGCTTTTATTTAGGAACCTTCTTCAAATTTTATGTGTAAGAATCCTAAAATGGGAGATAAACCCACTGACCTGAACCTGGAATCCTAATGGCATAGGGTACATGGGTCCAGGCCAGTTAATTGACTATAACTTATTCTACATAACTTGAAAAATTATAATTCTTAAATCTGAGTGATCCTAAGACATAGGGTAATAATTCATGTGAAGAACATTAGGCCTAAAAATGGTTGTAACATGCCCAAATAATTAGACAAAGTTGGACTCTGGAATCTGCCTGATTCTGGAATCAGAAGGAGATAATGAACCAGTTTTGGTTATTTGACCATAACTTGATCTCTAAAACTTCAAATGATATGATTCAAAAAGGAAAACAAAGATAAGACATATAAAAACAACTTCCATGAAGGAAGTGTAGCCAAATAGTAGCCACATCTTGGCCAATTTGATAAATAAAGTTAAGGCACCAGTTCTAAACCTAAAGAAAGGTTCATGAAATCATTTGATACATAAAATGTAAATTACCTAAATGGTTTGCTAAACACATAAGTCATATGAAAATACACTTGGAACCTATGTTTTCATCATATATAAAATAACAATACTATAAATATGTATAGTATATGACATAAAACAATGAGAGTGATAAATATATAAGTTATATGAATATATACTTGGGACTCATGTTCCCATTATAAATGACATGAATATGTACTTGGGACCTATGTTCCCATTATAATGACATGAAAATGGTATAAAGCATAGATAGTACATGAAGTGAAATAATAACATGTTATGAACCCTTAATAGTACATAGCATGAAATAATAAAACTATAAGTGCTTAATAATACTAATTTGCCCAAAGTATACCTAGACTTGTGTGCATAGCTTGGATCGATTGGTATATCAATTAGGGACTATAGATTACAGTATTGTCTACATGAATGATAATTGACAGACAACATATGTCTGAGATACTTGTTCTACTGGCTTTATGCCTGCCCGTAGGCCACAGTGCCTATTATCACTACTGGCTTTATACCTGCCCGCTTGCCTAGTGCCTGACATGATTGTGGTATACTTGATAGACATATAGATATCTAACTAGTATACTCTCGTGTATTTAGTCTTTATAGTCTGTCATAGGTTACTTGGGCATAGATATGTGTAATACACTTTAAATTTAAATAAGTACATAAAGAGAGTACTAATATGGGTATAATAAGATTGAATATGTAATATATGAATAAAAAGATCCCGATAAATTGTTTACTCCCAAAGTTTCATAAATATGTAATTACTTCAAAAATTTAGTAAAATTTTATATGGAATAATTATTTCAATTATTAGTTATTTTTTTTCAATTATTGCACCACTAAACCGAAATGCTTAGCATGATGGATTGTTTCCTCACGTAGGTACAGGAGATCACCAGCAGCAGTAATAGTAGTAGAGGGCAGATAGAGAGTGATTAGATCTGCTAGAGTATTGGTCACCTCATCAGTCATTTTAGTAGGGCTTATGTATATATATATGTTAGATGTTGCATTTTGATTATTGAACATAAGTAAATATTGTAAATTGTTTTGGGACATGAAATTAAAATTTTGGATTGTATTTAATTTTTACATTATTGTATGTAAATATTATATCAATGAAGTGAAATTTATTTCTTGAAATTTGATGTAAGCAATGAGAAATGATGTGATGAATGGATATATGAAATGTATATAAATTATTTTTACTAAGTAAATAAGGAAACCCGCCATGCACTAATAAAACAGAGGAGACTCTGTCTGGGTCTCCATAAAAATGAAATGGGATAAAAAAAAATTTACACGTAAGATAATATAATTAAATAGATATTAAATTAATATTGTACACGACAAGACAGGATAGGGTGCTCCGACACCGAATGTAGCACACCTTGCTCGACTACATTGTAGACAAGTGAGGAGTGTTATAGAAAGACTTTCCCTTGAACCTAAGGACATGAGAAAAAGTTGCACATTTTTAGGAAGGACTCTCCATTGAAACCCATATCATAAAGAGGTTGTGTTTCAAGGATATTATTTTTATTATCATAAGGTCGTGTTAAGGAATGAAGGAGATGATTATACAAACCTCAAGGAAATGAAAGCATGACCATTTATTATTTTCCAAATATAACAAGAATTACTAAAACAAGTTAGAACAACAAAATAACAATACTACCAAGTGACACTATTTTTATAAAACTCAATAAACCATGAAATGCCATGAATATTGTCCTTGAATTTTCAAAAGGAGATAATGAGATACTTACGATGTAAGATCAAAATGTTATATTATCAATGAGATGTAGAAAGAAAGAGAAATGGAATAGATTCTAAACTTAACACTCGCTCATAACAGTATGACTAGACTATATTTTTTTTTCCAAGGAGAACATGGTAAATAACCTCAAAGTGAAATTTTAGCTTTAATGAAATCTGAGAAATGACATGATGATTGATTCTCCTTGATCTTTTGTGCTTACAAGGAATCAAAACTATGGGAAAAAGCCTTATCGAATAAGCCTTTTGAGAAGATGAGTTATAGTGCGACCCTTTTGGAGAATGTTGAGATCATCAAGAAATGCGGGGGCTCTTAGGAGAGCTGTCATTTTGAGAGTGAGGAGATTCTTTAGTAAACTGACACCTTAAATACAAACTCTCTCTATTCACCTCCTTTCTACCTTTTTTCCAAACTCCAAAAGGCCCCTTACCTAATAGTAAAACTTTAGGTATTTATAGGGAGCCAAAATCCTAAAATGGAGGGTCAAGATTTATTTAAGATGAAAAAGAAAGGTTGAGATTTAAAAGGACAAATCTAAGGGTCAAGAATTAAATAGGTTAGTAATCAAGGGTACAGCTTGAATCAGGACTCTTAATTTATCCTTATTTCTTTGATCCAAAGGTTAGGAATTATGCCTTACAATTTAGATCAAAGGTTGGGATTTAAAAGCATAAAACTTATCCTTATTACTTTTTAATCCAAGGTTCACAGATTCATCCTTACAAGTAGCATCAATAGTAAAGATTGAAAAGGCATCAGAATACTTTAACTAACTCAATCTGATGGTGAAAATTTAATCTCTAAAACCTAGGGCTATGATTTAATGGTATACTTTTATCCTATGGCCAAGTGATGCTGTTGTGGAACTCCTAGATGTTAAGACCGATCATATTGAGGGGTTCCTGTTTCTGAAGTTCTACCTTACCTTTATAGTGGGTGGGATGAAATTCAAGTGGGTATGATCTCTGGCATACTGCTCGCTTTAACCTAATATCTTATCTGATATCTTGTCCGATCTCTTTATCCAATCTATTCGTGGTTGGTTAAAATGTTCTAGAAATTGACCAAGGGGAAGGCCTTCCATTAGTTGAGATCGAAAGCGCAAATCCCATTTGGGTCTAAACTCAATTAGGCGAGCTCTATCTTGGTTGGTCTCACTAGCCTTTTATCATTGGTTCCCTACCAAGTTTGAGTTCTTAAGTTCGGGAAATAAAAATCTTTAAAACTTGCCCTGATGTGTGTCTCGTAAGCTGAGAAAAGGCATTAAATATTATCTTCATCTGAGGCGTCGCTTTGAACTTCTCGACTATTAATATACTAGGCTATATATATAAGCAAGCTATCCCCATCATCAGACACTTTTGTTTCCTTTATTTTCCTCTGAATTCCTCTAGCTGACTACTCTCCATTATAAGTTTTTTTTGTGATGCGACTCCATCTCAGCTGAAGGTATTATCCTCTTTTCCATTCTCTGTTTATTTCTTTTTTTTTTCTTGCTTCATCGAAATGAGTGGCATTGATAGTTAAAGGATGACAAGTTCCCCTTCCATTCAGTTTTCATGGAGTTCCGATGAGTAGGGGTGAGCAGATTTCGATTCAAACCAAAAAACCGAACCGAACAGAATCAATTTGGTTCAATTGGTTTGGTTTTAAATTTTAATCAATTCGGTTCGGTTTTACATTATAAAAAATTCGGTTATTTTAGTTTGATTCGGTTTTGAAGAAAAAAAAATCGATTAAACTGAACTGAACCAAATAGTAATTTTATATATTCAAATCGAACCAAATCGATTTTTGAATTGATTTATTTTTATAAGGAATTTATGAATTATATTTAATTATATATATATATATATATATATATATATATATTGTTTAATTTCATTGATTAATGGTTATTAGATTCAAACCAAAGTCAAAATTAGATCAAATAACTTAAAAATCAAGTCTAAATTAAAAAAAAAAATCAAAAATTAAAACCGATTAGTTTGAACTGAATCAAACCGAATCGAAATAGAGCGGTTCGGTTTGATTCAATTTTTTCATCAATTTTGATTCGGTTCGGTTTCTAAAATATGTAATTCAGTTTTTATAATTTAATTTGGTTCGATTCGATTTGAACCGAATGCTCACCCCTACCGATGAGGATGAGGGGACTAGTGGTCTGAATGTTATCGAAATACCAATCGAGCCAGTTTTAAATGAACTTGCTGATCCGAGCAAAGAACAAGCCTCGAAGTCTAGAAAAGATTTTCTCTTAGTCAACGAAGTTACCTCAGTTCTGAGACCTTTTGAGCTAACTCAAATAAGCCAGGAGTTCAACCTCTCAAAGGATACTTATGAGCTAATCAGATGCTATAGAGATTTTTGAGTTGATCATAATTTTGAAGAGGGAGATCAGATCATCATGTACGAGGAGTAATTAAAAGCAGGGCTACGATTCCCTTTGGATCAGTTCTACAAAGACGTGTTGAGCTATCACTGTGTTTGCATAACTCAACTACACCCAAACTCCTGGCGAACTCTGATAGCTTTCTGAGGTTTGTGCTAGGCTAAGGGCTTAGTGTTGACTGTGAAGGTCTTTATCGAGCTACATCACCTCAAAAGACATAAAAAAAAATAATTACTAGTTTTTCCAAGCGAAGCCGAATTGTGGGCTTTTCTCCAAGCTTCCCTCCTCCTTAAAGAACTAGAAGGATTGGTTTTTTTGTTTTTTGAAGCTGGGATCCTCGTGGTTTTGAGGGCATTCCACAAAGCTAGAACCACTTAGCTAAAAGGCCTCAGGATAATATTGTTTTGAATCGGGACGAGGAGGCAGTTGTCACAAAACTGAAGAGCTAGGTGAACACTCGTCTATTCCTGTGTGCCAATGTCATTGGGGCTGAACTAAAATGGTAATTAATGAATGTGGTGGCCAAGGAGAACATTCCTCTGTAACTTTCCGACCTTAGGCCCGGAAAGGGCAAATTCCTTGATCTTATTTCTCCTTGACTAGTATGAACTCATTAACTTCCTGTTGTGTACAGAAATGACAGGAATCGAAGCTAAGAAAGAAGCCAAGAAAAGAAAAAGGGAACTCGCCAAGAGAGTTCTAGAGAAGAAGGAAACTGCTGCTGCTGCTACTGCTACTATTGCCAGGGCTGAAGAACTGGATGCACAAAAAAGGGCCCGAGTCAAAGAGACAAGCTCCCCAGCTCGAACTTAAAATGAGTCCTCTGGTGTTAGATTGCCTCCCCTTTAAGATCAGCCTTCGCATCAATCACCGATCCCCACTACTTCTGAGGGCGATTCATCTAGGAAACCTGTCTTCAGGAGTGCTCAAGTGCTAGCAAGGTCTCTGCAGAGGATCCAGACTGTTAAGGGCAATATCGACCTAGCCAGAGTCACTGCCATGACCATCTGCTTCCCTGAAGACCGAGCTCAGATGGGCTTGAAAAGCATCAATGATCTCCTTAACCAGTCTATGAGCCTGAGCTTGGAGGCAGTTGCCACCCAATACATGGTGAAGGAGAAGGTGAACTTCCTCAAGTGGGAGATGTCGAAGGCGGTCAACGAGGTTGTAACCTACAAGAGCCATCTAACCACTACCAATACCTAGGTTTAGAAACTTGAGCAACAAATGAGATCTTTTGAAGAGGTTGTGGCTTGGCTACAAAAGGAGCTTGAAGATGCCAAGGCAAGCCAGGCTGTTGACTTGGCCAAGTTCTCCTTAGAGCTTAAGGCAAAGGAGAACGAGGCCATTAAAAAAGAAGCCAGTGCGTATGTGCAAGCCCACAATGACCTACTGGCCGAGCTGCTGAAGCGATACCCCAATTAAGACTTTTCCTGGCTTGGGTGCTGGAGCTCTGAGTGAGAGCAAGGGGGAGGGTGATAGTGTAAAAAATATTCGGGCAAGTGGAGATCCGCCCGCTGAATAGTTGTACTTAAATCGAATTAATAAAGTTAGTCTTTTTTGCCAAGTAACAATTTTACTTTTTTAAATTTTCTAGAATGAAATTAAATCTTTATTAAAATCTGATGGTTAGTTAAAAATAAAAATAAAATTTCATTAAAAATTAAACGAGCATAAAAATTAAAAATATGAAATTGAAATTTAATTAAAACTTAAATGAACATAAAAAAATGAAATTGAAATTTAATTAAAAAATGAAATTGAAAATAAAATTTAAAAAACAACAACCGGATTGTCCTATCAATACTTTCATATAGGGTGAGGCAAAGTATAATGTTAAAAATTTGTTGACCTGGATAAAATATGGGGTCAACATATATATATATATATATATTACTTGAATTTCTGTTTCTCCACCGGTACTTATTTTTTCCCCTTTTATTTCCTTATGAATCCAATAATATTTGTTATTGTCTAAGTATAGAATAAGGTATAAACTCATTGGAAGTCAATCTCTTTCTTTATTTTTCTAGCTTTTCTGATTAGGTTTCTCTCATACATTTTGTCAAGTTTTATGTTCTTTGAGGGCCTTTCTTTCCCTTTCACGGCAAGAGGGTTCTCTCTTTGACTTGAAATGTGGATAGTTCCTCTCCACCTTTAAATTAAGGTGTTCATACCTATTTTAACTTGTGATACGAATTCTTGTTTTGCTGGTGAGGATTTTATTAAGAGTTATATGATTTATTATATTTTTAGAGATTGGCAATGGCCATATCAAAGACGTGGAGACCCATGCTATCTCCGAGGAAATCATTCAACCAGGGGTTAAGCATGTTAAAGGTGGTAGGTCACAGTGTCGTCCAACGCCTTCATTTAGAAATTAACAATGTTTTCCTCTTTGGTTGTTGGCCTGTATAAGATGGCAACATTAGATGCTCGGTCTAAAGATGTGCTCATCCTCTTTTTAGGCAGCAAAGGAGGTGATGACTGGACTACGAGAGTATTTCTCTCTGGCTATTCTGAATATCTACAGTGTTACTCTGTGTTTTGACTATTGTTGAAGTTATGGTGGTTTTATTCCTTATTTCTGCCATGTTGTGTTATCATTGGATGTGGTTTGTGCTTTGAGTGCTTCCTTTGTCTGCTAATAGTGCTCTGCTGCGAGACTCAAGTGGAGAGCTCTGGAATCTTCTTCCAAAGAAGGCTTCTAGAGAAATCCTTCTAACATGTCGGACTTAGTTTGTTTGGACTCTCGATTTGGTATTTTTCATTGTATGGACTTAGATCTCATCATACTCTAACTTGTAACTTGGATCTCATCATACTCTACCTTGTATTATTTTTCAAATCAATGAAATTTAACTTCATTGAAAAAAGAAAGGCCCAAATTCGTATTAGACCACCTCTTTTTATAAAAAGAAAAAAATAAATTTTTTTTTGTAAGATTTAATAGATGTCCAATTGATCGAATAATAATTGATGAGCTACATAAAAAAAGATAGTCATATCATTTCTCACTATATACATAGTTTAAGAGACTCGAAATCAAAATCTCTTTACTTTTTATGCCTTGAAAATGAAGTAAGACCAACCAAATTATCCTTAGTCTCTCTCTCTCTCTCTCTCTCTCTCTCTCTCTCTCTCTCTCTCTCTCTCTCTCTCTCTATATATATATATATAAAACAGAGTGACATTTTCAAGAAAATGACACGTGACACTTTCTTTGAAAAGTTTGTCATGTGTCACATGGTCACATTCCATAAATATTTTCTTTTATACTAATTATTATTTTATTTTTTATTTCTCTTTTAATTATCATTATTATTTATAATATTATCTTCATATTTATAATTTAAATTATTATTTTTTTAAAATTAATTTTTTAAAAAATTAAGACCTTCTGTAACTTTTTAAAAAATTAAGACCTTTTGTAACTAACTACAATATTTAAAAATTATTTATATTATTTTATAAATATTAATTATTATTAAATTTTTTATTTCTCTTTTAATTATCATTATTATTTATAATACTACCTTAATATTTATGATTTAAATTATTATTTTCTTTAAAATTTATTTGTTAAGTTTTACACCTTTTATGATTAAATGTAATATTTAAAAATTATTTATATTATTTTTTTATAAATTCATTTATATAAAAATATTATTTGTTACATGTTATCCTTCATAATAATAATAATGGTAATAATAACAATAATAATAATAATAAAAGGTTATTGATGGCCATTAATTTAAAAAAAAATTGACCATTAATTTGTGATCTTACAATCAATCATAAGTATTTTCCTTTATACTAATTATTATTTAATTTTTTATTTCTCTTTTAATTATCATTGTTATTTACAATATTACCTTAACATTTATGATTTAAATTATTATTTTTTAAAAAAATTTAATTTTTAAAAATTAAGACATTTTGTAATTAAATGTAATATTTAAAAATATTTATATTATTTTATAAATACTAACTATTATTTACTTTTTTATTTCTCTTTTAATTATCATTATTATTTATAATATTATTGTCACACCTTACCCCCCTGTAAGGCATAACATGATCCCGTAGAATACCTAATGAACTACCGAACTTCACCTACCGATAACTCATTAAGTACCCTACAAGGGATTTTAAAACAATTTTCTTATCTTTGACAAGTGGTGAGCATTTCTAATAAGAATTTAAAACATTTAGTTGAAATTAAAACTAATTAATATTTTTGGCCATTTTAGTTTTCCGCAAATTTTATAAAAATTTTGACAGAGTTTCCTCTGTATTTTGAGAAAATAGTTCTTCGAATACACTGTAAAAGCACTTCTAAAAGTTTTCTCAACCACTACTTGGTTTCACAATCAAACTCAATCAATTTCTCAAAATTCACAAGTTCAATAATTCTCAAAATACTGTCAATCAATATCATTCATATTTCATTAAAAACAAAATAATTTATACACAACCTTACAAATTTATATCAAAAGAAACACAAACTAAACTTTATTACAAACTTCATACAAATTTGTGTACAAGCTGCTCAAGACCCATTTTTACATGTCCATACATTTATGTGCAATATATACATCAAAAGAAGTATTTACAGTTAGGGTATAAATTATACCCAAAGGCTTTAAGCTGATGACTTCACACACCTCAGCAGCTCAGTCTGCTGCTCCTCTATTCTTTGTATCTGCGACAGCAATAAAAGCTATCGCTGAGTACTAGGACTCAGTGGTGCACAATATACTAAAATAATCTTTATGCAAAACTTAAAGCACATTCATTCAAAAATTTGGCTAAACATGAAAATTAAATACAATCATGCATTGTGAGATTTTACATGTAAACCAAGTTCATTTCAAAGTATCAAAACACATTTCATAAAACCCATAGTTAGATCATGCCATTCGAAACAAATAGAATCTCAATAGCCAGAGGCTAAAGAGAAATCACATGAATCTCAATAGCCAGAGGCTAAAGAGAAATCATATCACAAGGCTAGCTAGCTCAAATATATGGATATCCATTCACATCCTCTTCTACTGGCACACCTCAACACTTCTCCAGAGAAGGAATCAAAATTCGAAACTAATTACCCCCACTAGTCATGCTAGTGAGGTGTTCAAATATATGGTCATGATACTGTGGTTTTAAAACTTATCTTAACAATTTGCTAAACATTATCTTTTCAAATATACATAATAACTTTCAACAATTTAGATCAAACATCATAAGAATGCCATAATCCAATATTTCATATTATTCAAAACGATATGCAAAAGATGATTATAAAAGTATATGTTGTGCACAAACCTCAAACGAGTCGCCTGTTGGCCTTGACTCGACTCCTCGGGTTCTGTCCCGGTATTCTTTTCCACTGAAACACGAAATTTTCCAATGTTTCAGTACTAAAACTTAAAATAAATCCAAAATAAACTTAACTTCACATTTACCTAGCTCTAACGTGTTAAATTCGACGTTCTCGAAATTTTGTGTTTCGGGTACTATTCACTGCACTATTCAAGTCAAATTATTGACTTTCTAAGGCTTAATAGGTATGGGAACTCCAACTTCACCCACATACCACATTTTGGTCACCAAACTTATTGGTTTTGGTCATTTGTTTAGAGCTTAGGTCATTTTGGCGAAATTGCCAATTTTCGGTTTTGGTTCTCCGAAGTTGCACTATTCCATTGGTTGATCTACTGTTAGAATTTAACAAAACTTCCTTCATAGAAAATGTTCCTTATTGTCTTAAGTGTATTCTCATTTTTGGATCACCTCAATCAGATTTTTGTAGCTCAAGTTATAGTCAAAATAAGTTTACTGTTCACGTGCACTGTTCATGCTGCAATTTTGGGTTCTGGCAGATTTTGGTCCAACTTTGGTCAATAATTTGATCAAGTTAAGTTCATAATTTGGTCTCACTGAGACTTTCTTCATATGAAATGTTCTAATATGTCTCAGGTTTCCATCGGTTCAAGAATCGCCTAAATCCGAGTTTTCTAGAGGGAGTTATAGCCATCCAAACATTGCTGCTCAATGAAAATTCTGCAGAGTTACAGGTTTGGTAACCTAACTTTGCTCAATAATCTTAATGGGTTAATGGCATAATTTGGGGTGATGTTCTTCATGAAAGTTTTAGATCTATATCTCCTCTAACCCCTGGCCAAATTTCAGGTCAATTTGACCTGTCTAACTCGAGTTATGACCAAATGAACAGTTACTATTCATTTGGTCAGTTTAGTGCAGTGGCAGCTTGCTCTCATTCCACTTTGGTCAATTGTTTCACCAAGTTTTGGTCAGTTTTTGGCCATGGTTCCTAAATGAAAATTGTGCTATTTTATGTCTATTTTCATCCCCAATTGGTGGCATATCAATTAGACTTGTAAAATTTGAGTTTTGGTCCTTCAAAGTAGGTTTGGTCATGCTGTCAGCAGCATGACCATTTACCTCCGAATTTAACTTACTTTCCTATCATTCACACAACTTATTTGGTCATAATTGACCATTATTTCATTTCACAATAGGTTAAACATGCCATTTATGCATTTCTCCAAATTTGGTTCACAAACCCTAGCATACAAAACCCTAATCTCACTTAATTGTTACAATTACTTACATTTATGCCTTTTCATCTTACTACCATACTCATGCAAGTTTATTAACACCTTTAATTCATTTAAAATACATCCACACTCATACATCCATGGCTGGCTGAAAATTCCCTCTCTTCCTAATCATGCAATATTTTTCAATTTCTTCATATAATCTCATTCATTTCTACCCTAAATCCATCATATAAACTAAAAAGAAAAGTTGGATTAGTTTACCTTAAGTGAGCAGAATTTGTCTATCTAATTCTTCAATTTTCCTCTACTTTTCTTCTTTCTTTTGTGATCAAACTTCTTCTCAAGTAACTAAATCAGGTTCTAATAAGTCAAGTTGGGGTCAAAATAGGCTTAAATGGTTGAAAGAAAGCTTGGATTCAAGCTTCTCTAGTGTAACAATGGTGGTTTATGGGAGAGGGAAGAGAGAGTCACGTTTTTCTTTTTGAAGAAGATGACTTTAATTTTTTTTTTCTTTTGTTTTCTTTTATTTATTTTGCTATGGAAGACCATAAAAAATCTAATTTAATAAATATTTAATAAATTCTTTTATGACATCATCTTTGACTTTTCTAACTTCTTTCTTTTCTTTTTCTTTTTTTTTTCTATTTATTTTTTTCTATTAGTTCTTTAATTTAATTCTTGATTCCGAAATTTTCTTTTCTCCATTTTTATTTGTGATTAGGTCGAGTCACTCTCGTGGTCAATTGACCAAATTGCCCCTTCTTGCTCATCCCGGTTTGCAAATAATCCAATATTTCTTCCGGCTCCCTGACCTAATTATTTGACTGACTTAACAGTTCTTTTTCGTGATTTTCTCTTTTCCACTGTGTTCATAAGGGTCCTAAGGACCGCAGCGTCACTTTTTACGGTTCGAAATTTGAGTTTAAAACGACTTGCGATGCGTTCAGGAGGTCACTCATCACTGTGACTCTCGGCTCGTTTAACCTCTTATGTTCTGTTTTTCTTATTTATAGTTAACTAATTAAACATTACTAATTTTTTGTGTTTATGGCTTCTCAAATTGTCTTAAGTGTGGCCCTAATCCCATTAATTGTCCTGACTGACACCGGTCAAGACGATGAAATATACTGTGCTATACAACGGGGTGTTACAATTCTCCCCCCCTTACAATAAATTTCATCTCGAAATTTTACTTGGTATCAGTCTCTGAACAGCTATGGGTGCTGTCTCCTCATGTTCTCCTGTCGTTCCCAAGTAGCTTATTGCCCTGAATGATGGTTCCACAGCACTTTAACCAACGGTATCTACTTGTTCCGTAGCTGCTTCACCTCATAAGCCAGAATCTTTATGGGTTCTTCTTCATATGTGAGGTCTGGATTCACTTCTATTTCTTCTACTGGTAGTACATGAGATGGGTCTGATCGATACCTCCTCAACATAGACACATGGAAGACATTGTGTATCTTCTCCAACTCTGGAGGTAGTGCCAAACGATATGCCAAAGGACCCACTCTTTCCAATACCTCATATGGCTCGATAAAACGAGGACTTAGTTTCCCCTTTCGGCCGAATCTCATAATCCTCTTCTAAGGAGAAACCTTGAGGAAAACTTTCTCACCCACTGCATACTCAATATTCCTTCTTTTCAAATCAACATAAGACTTTTGACGGTCTGATGCAGTTTTAAGTCGACCCTTGATCACCCTGATTTTCTCTTCAGTCTGTTGAACAATTTCGGGTCCAATCATTTTTCTTTCACCCACGTCATCCCACATAACGGGGTTCTACATTTTCTGCATATGGAGGCATCCCAATGCTTGATTGATAGCTGTTATTATAAGCAAACTCAATCAATGGCAAGTGTGTATCCCAATTACCCTCAAACTCAATCACACAAGCCCGTAGCATGTCCTCCAAGATCTGAATTACCCTCTCGGTCGCCATCCGTGCGTGGGTGGAATGCGATCGAAGTTCAATCTAGTTCCTAGGGCTCTCAAGACTACCCTAATCTAGAAGTGAACCTAGGATCTCTGCGACACGATGGATACCGGCACTCCATGCGTCTCACAATCTCATCGATGTATAACTTGGCCAATCTTTCTAAAGCGTAGTCCATCGGATGGCGAAAATGAGCAGATTTAGTCAGTCTGTCAACAATGACCCAAACTGCATCATGACTCTTCTGTGTCCTCGGAAGTCCCATCACAAAATCCATTGTTATTCTCTCCCATTTCCACTCTAGTACTGGTAGTGAATGTAACAACCCAGCGGGTACTTGATGCTCTGCCTTCACTTGCTGACAAGTTAGGCATTTGGATACAAACTCTGCCACATCTCTCTTCATACCCATCCACCAGTAATGCTCCTTTAGCCCTCTATACATTTTTGTACCACCAGGGTGCATGGCAAAAGGAGACTCATGTGCTTCCTTTAAAATGATTCTCCTCAATTCAACATCATTAGGAACACACATTCTGCCCTGGTGTAGCAATAGACCATCATCTCTGATTGAGAATTCTGGTTTCTTGTCCTGTCGGACTTCTTCCATCAACTTCTGATACTTTTGATCATTCTGAGCAGCCATTCTAATCTGATCAATCAACACTGGCTGTACATGCCATGCAACTGCTGTCTGCCCATCATCATTAATCTCTAAGCTGGCATGCAATGATCTCAACTCATGTACCAAAGACAAAGAAGTAACCTGTAGACTTGCCATAGTCTTGCGACTTAAGGCGTCAGCCACAACATTAGCTTTCCCTGGCTGATAGTCTATCAGACAATCATAGTCTTTTATCAACTCTAACCATCTCCTCTGTCTCAAATTCAGCTCTTTTTGGGTGCCCAAATACTTTAAACTCTTATGATCTGTGTAGATGTAGCATTTCTCCCCATACAAATAATGTCTCCAGATCTTAAGAGCAAACACAATAGCTGCAAGCTCCAAGTCATGTGTCGGATAGTTTCTCTCATGTGGTTTTAGCTGGCGTGATGCATAGGCAATGACATTTCGATCTTGCATCAACACACAGCCTAACCCATTGTGAGAAGCATCACTGTAAACTGTATATTCTTTACCCGGAGTAGGTAAAGTAAGGACTGGAGCTTCAGTCAAACATTTCTTCAATTCATCAAAACTCTGCTGGCATTTATCCATCAACTGAAATTTTACATCTTTTCTAAGTAGCTTGGTCAATGGAGATGCCAACATGGAGAATCCCTTCACAAATCTACGGTAGTATCCAGCTAAACCCAGAAAACTGCGAATCTCTGTGACATTTCTGGGTGGCCTCCAATTAAGGACAGCTTCAATCTTACTTGGATCTACCTTAATGCCCTCTTCTGATACTACATGCCCCAAGAAAGATATTTCCTTCAGCCAAAATTCACACTTCGACAATTTGGCATATAGCTGTTTCTCCCTCAAAGTCTGCAGTACAATCCGCAGATGTCTATCATGCTCTTCTGCATTCCTCGAATAGACCAATATATCATCTATGAATACCACAACAAACTGGTCGAGGTATGGTCTGAAGATAGTGTTCATCAGATCCATAAAAGCAGCCGGAGCATTAGTTAACCCGAATGGCATGACCAAGAACTCATAATGGCCATAGCGGGTTCTGAAGGCAGTTTTAGAAATACTCTGCTCTTGTACTTTCAGCTGATAATAACCTGATCTCAGGTCAATTTTGGAGAACACAGCTGCACCCCTCAACTGATCAAACAAGTCATCAATGCGGGGCAATGGATATCTATTCTTTATTGTCACCTTATTCAACTGCCGATAATCAATACACAAGCGGAGAGTGCCATCTTTCTTCTTTACAAACAACACTGGCGCTCCCCAAGGTGACACACTAGGGCGGATAAAGCCCTTGTCAAGCAATTCTTGCAACTGCACTTTCAATTCTTTCAATTCTGCAGGTGCCATTCTATATGGCGTTATGGAGATTGGGTCCATGTTAGTAGTATGCCCTAGAGCATATCATTTAGTATGTATCTTGTACATATTTTTATTAATAAAAGGCATTTTCACTTTTCCATTTACATAATATATTTATGTGTAATAGAAAATGTCCATTGATATTTTGTTAGAAATATTATTCTTAAGTTGTTAAGAATATGAGTGACAATATTTCTAGCATGAAGTATCATAAATAGGTTCACAATCGAGGATACTTCATAATAAGGACATGACTTATCCAGAAAGATTGTATTCATGTTTGTTCCCAAGTTATTTATATGAGATATAAATAAGATGGAATGGTGAGTCTCATGCCATATAACAAACATGATAGGCACTTATAAATGATAAGTAGGTCGAACCCGGTGACACTTATGACAAGCACATGGAGTTTATTCTTGTCAATGTTTTGTCATAAATCATATCGATTGCATATAATCTTTAGACTGAGATAACAGATTATCTTGTATATAGGTAGTTTGAGTTTGATCTGCTTTCATACTTGTATGCGTGTATGGGTATATGGGCATGTGTTGGCTCCTACTAGTTATATATGGAGGTAGGTGTTGATCAAGATGGAATCTGTTCCTCTAAGTAAATAGAGATAAAATCCTATGTTCATTTAATTGTTCTTGATGTTTCAAGTTCTGGCCGGGACAGATAGATTTATTCGAAAAGAGTTTCGATGAGAAAATCTTTTAATCAAGAACTGGAATTAAAAGAGAACATAATATTCATAGCAAATGGAGTTTGACATAAACCATGACTCCAGCTTGAGGTGGGATTTTGTAACAGAGAGATTCTAGTGCATGGTAACATATGATTATAGGTTCATTTAAGGTAAACCTTATTACTAATTGGGTGGCTATGGCATGCTATGCTAGGTGTTAACCATGGTCTATGAGGTTCATAAAATGATTTAGAGAAATCATTTATGGTAAGAAAGAGTTCTGATGATATTAAGAGTTGATATCATGTCTCATTGCCAATTAGTGATGAGCCTAGTAAGTCACACACATACACAAGTTATCACCTAATTAAATATGATTTAATTAATTAATTAAAAAGTTTAAATTGATTAATTAAATAGGTTTGATTTGCAATTAGATTGCAAAGTCCCTAGCATTACTTGAAACCAAATCTAGATTATTGGATGTATAATATAAGTTAAATTTATATTTAAAGTGTTTAAATATGAATTTAATTAATGAGAAATTAATTAATAGAGATTAATTAATTAATTTATATTTGATATAAATTGATTAGAAGAAGAAAATAATTATTTTGGGTTAAGAACTCAAAATTAAGACACAGGGGCATTTTGGTCATTTTGCAGTGTGACACGTGGCACCATGAGATGGTGACACATGGCATAACACATAAGCTTGCCAAATGTTTTTTAATCATGTAAGATGATTAAAATCAAGATTAAATATAGGTTTGACACTTGGCACAATGTGATTGGGTCACTTAAACCTAGAGCTAATCAAAGGGTGACATGTGGCAAGGGTTTAATGTGTTAACCTAGCTATTTAAGTGTTGTTATGAGAAAATAAAAGATAACCAGCAGCCACACTCCTTGGTCACGCCATTTTGCAGCCCTCCCTCTATTCTTCTTCATCTCTCATCAATTCAAAGAGATTAGCCATCAATCTCTTGAATTAAGAACACTAGAAATTGTTTCTAGTGTCATGTTTACATCTTTAATCTCTTAAAAGGCAGAACTTGATTTTCTAATTAATAGAAAAAGCTTTAGAAGCTCTTCAAGGGCTGCCATAGGTGTTCTTGGTGTGGACAAGCTAGAGGGACAACATCTGGTGTCCTGAAGACGAATCTCAAAGCGCGACATTTGCGGCTGCATCAAGAGGTTAGTGTAATCGTTCTTGATTTATTCTAGGGTTCTAAAATTAATCTGATTAATTTTAAAATCTTAAATGGCAAATACAGATCCAAAAACATATTAAAAGAGTTTTAATATGTTGTTTATCATTGAAATCAAATAGATAAAAATAAATCTTGCATGATGCATGTGACCCTAGGTGAAAATTTTTGAATTCAATGGTATAAACTTGTGTTTTTCACGCTTTCGTTCCTTCAATTAGTATCAGAGCCACTATATTTGCCATTTAGATTGTTGATTATATGATTTAATTGTGTGTTTGATCATGAGATCAAATGTTCATTGCTGGTTGCAAAGCAAGTTGGCGGCATACTTGAAAAAACACCATCAATGGTGCGCATGGTTTGGCTTCCATGGGTGGTTTAAGGTTTGGCTTTTAATTCTGCAATTGTTGTATGATCTAAGGCCTATTCTTTGACTAATTAAAGTGTTTAATTAGTAGTTTTTATCACACAATTAAATTATGATTCAAATCAGAATTTTAAAAATTGTTTGAATGTGATTCAAATCTGAATTTTAAAAGTTATTTGAATGTGATTCAAATCTGAATTTTTAAAGTTGTTTGAATCATATTTAAATCTGATTTTTTAAAATTGATTGAATAAAATTCAGATCTGATTTTTTTTAAAAATGTTTGAATGTGATTCAAATCTGATTTTTTAAAAATGTTTGAATGTGATTCAAATCTGAATTTTTGAAGTTGTTTGAATGTGATTCAAATCTGAATTTTTAAATTTGTTTGAATGAGATTCAAATCTGAATTTTTAAATTTATTTGAATCATATTCAAATCTGGATTTTTAAGTTGAATATGAGATATTCAATTTAATTTAAGTATGTATGTTTTATTTAATTGTTAAATAGTGATATGCATGATGGATGATCATGGACTATAAATGACCAATGTGATTGGATTTATTTCTTTTATGTTTCTTTGGGATTGTAAATTAATTAATTTATTTTAATTTATTTTGGGCATGTATTATTAAGTTTGTAATAATTTTTGGGTTGTAATTTCATTTATTTAAGTTCTTGTAAATTCGCCTTGGTATGCCAAGGATTACTATGTAATATAGGATTGCAAGAAGTTCAAGGAGGTCAAGAGTATTGGTGGGACCAGTGGGAGGAATTCAAGATCAAGTGTTGATTATGTACTGCTTCAGCAACTCTTGTAAAATGAATGAATGAAATGCACCTAGGAATGCCCTGATTCAATTCTTGGTGGCTCAATTGAATCCTTTAGAAAGTCCATGATCATACCATATTTCTCGCTTATCCATGAATGCATGAGATGTATGGGAATGTATGCAATTATATGATATATGCATGCTAAATGGATAATGTGCAAAGTGAGACCTTAATAGTAAATAGAATGACCATAAAATCTTCCAAACAAATGATTAAGTTGGAAATGCTATAATTAAAGTAATTATAACATAGGCCCTCCATTGGGGCAATTATTTTAAGAAATTTTAAATAGTTGCATAAGATGCAATTTATTTAAGAGATTTTCTTAAGAATAATTGTTAAGCATGAGATGTTGTAAATATGTAAATGGTTTAGTGGCCAATATTGGATGTACCTGAGGACATTAAAATTATTTGCATAATTACTGGCTCAATGGGATCAACTTAACTAATGCAAGATAAGTCAATAATGGATGTACCTGAGATTTTGAGCATTGGTGGCTAGGTAAAGGATTGAACCTCACATGAGATGTGATGGGCAAAGAGTTGCTCACTTATAGTTTATTATAATTCCAATAATGGATGTACCTGAGGATGATCAATAGAAATTATAAGAATTCAATCACCCACTAGAAATCCATCCAACTAGGATTTCCGTTTTCTACTTTGGAAGTGTAGGATTCGCTAAGTTAGTGGGAGGACCAATTTGATTAAAAGTCCATAATCATTTTGGTTAATTACATGATACATTTACTAATTAATCTGGTTATTTTCTGCGATTAATTTTACGATAAAAATGAGCACAAAACAACCACCACCATCCAATATCCTTGCAAGCATACTTGATCACAATAGGTTGTGACAGGACCTAATGTCATGCGATTGGCTAAGAAATTTGAAACTTGTCCTGAACCTTGAACATATAGGATATGTTCTAGATTCAAATGTTCCTGGTCCCTTACCTCCAGAGGCCACACAAGAGGAACATGAAACTTTGGACAAGTGGAAGGAGCATGATATGAGAGCTAAGTGTTACATGCTTGCTTCCATGAGTAATGAGTTCTGAAGCAACATGAGAACATGCAGTGCAGTGAGATCCTCCTTCACCTATAAGAGTTGTATGGTGAGCACAAAGGGAATGCTAGGTATGAGATATCTAGACAGCTATTAGTATGAGGATGTCCGAGGGATGTAATGTTGGGGATCATGGCCACAAGATGATTCGGATGATTGAGCGGTTGGAACATCTTGACTTTAACATGGATTTCCAACTACAGGATTTGATCCTTGATCCCTTCACGAGTCTTTTGGGAATTTTGTGACAAATTTCCATGTGACTAAACAGAATGCACCTTAGCTGGTTTACTCAACATCTTGGTTATTGCCCAAAAGAATATGCCAGGCAATAAAGGAAAAGAGGTAGCTTTGGTTGCATCTTCCTCTACTGGAAAGTCTAACAAGAAGAAGGGCAATAAGAAAAAGAAACCTCAGATTCCTGGTCCTTCCAAGAAAATAGCTAAGCAGAAAAGGAAGACTAAAGGCGATGGTGGCAAAGGAAAGTGTTTCCACTTGCCAAAGGATGGGCACTTTGGAAAAGGAACCGCCTGCAGTATCTTGCTTCTCTGAAGGACAAGAAGGATACACCTTCGGAAGGTATGTCCATATCTTGTTATTTAGATTCGATGATACTCATAGTTCATCTACTGACTTGGGTTTTAGATCGGTGCCGATTCTCACATTTCTAATGATATGCGGGAACTAGCAAATAGTAGCGACTTGCGTTCTCAAGATGTTAGAGTCGGATTGGCAATGGCTCAACTGTTGAAGCTTTAGCCATAGGATCTAAATCTTTTACATGTTTGGACATGTTTTGTGTTTGGATAATATTTTATATGTACGATGCTTTTAAGAACATCATTTCTATATCTAGTTTGACTAGAAATGGCTATGAATTTGATTCATCGATGATGTTTGCAATATTTATTTTGGAAATAAATATATTGGTTGGGTTATATGAATGATGGTCTTTATTATTTGGATAATAATGACAAACACAAATTGAATGCAAGTGATCTAAAAGAATGCAATGCCATGGTGAAAACCAACTCAAGTTCAAAATATATTTGGCACTTGAGGTTATGTCATGTTGCAGAAGAGAGGATAGCAAAAATGCAGAAAATCGTGCTTCTATCCTCATTCGGCTCTGAGCCTACTCCAACTTGTGAATCTTGCCTTGAGGCAAAATGACTAGATCACCCTTTGTTGGACAGGCTAAGAGTGAAAATATTTTGGAGCTAATACATAGTGATGTATGTGGTCCATTTAAAGAAATGGCTAGAGGGTTTTCATTATTTTATTACCTTTCTTGATGATAAATCAAGGTTTGGGTATTTGTATTTGATGAAATACAAACATGAATCTTTTGAAAAGTTCAAAGAATTTAAATCAAGTAGAAAATCAAGCAGAAAGAATATTAAAGCTCTTGATCAGTTGTGGAGGTGAATATTTGAGTCGAATTTGATGAATACTTGAGAGAGCATGGCATTGTTTCTCGGTGACTCCTCCGAGAGCATACAAGTGAATGGTGTATCTGATTGGAGAAATCGTAGGCTATTGGATATTGGACGTAGTATGTTGAGCTATACTGTTATGCCAATCTCCTTTTTGGTTTTTGCATTAGAATCAGCTTTGTATATTCGAATAGGATTCCATCAAAATCACTTTCTTCCACACCTTATGAGATATGGCATGGAAGAAAACCAAGTCTTAAGCATGTTAAGATTTGGGGTTGTCGACTTATATCAAAAAGTGAACAACGATAAATTGGAGACCGGATCGAGAAAAGGTCGATTTGTTGGATATCCAAAAGATAGTTTTGGATATTATTTTTATTTGCCTACTTCACAAAAGGTTGTGATAAGTAGAGATGCCACATTTCTTGAACAACAGTTTGTTCAAGAAGGAGGCAAAGGAAGGCAAATAGAGTTAGAATTGGAGAATTCGACCAACCAGCGAATCGGATGGATATAGATCCATCTAGTCAACCAATACCGTTGATGAAACATCTACACTGTTCCTAGTAGAACAACCAGGTATCTCACCCACCGATGAGATATGGTTTTCTTCATGAAGAAGAACAAGAGTTGTCTACTCATGAAGAAGTAGATCATGGAGATGATCCACTTACCTATGAAGAAGCTATATCAGATATAGACTCTTCAAAATGGATTGATGCTATGAAATCCGAGATTGATTCCATGTATAAGAATCAAGTTTGGGATCTTGTTGACCCACCTGAAAGTATTATACCTATAAGGAACAAATGGGTTTTCAAGAAGAAAATTGGTTCTGATGGAAAGGTAGAGACCTATAAGGCAAGGCTAGTAGCGAAAGGGTTTCGCCAAAGGCAAGGAATCGACTATGAGGAGACTTTCTACTTTGTTGCCATGCTTAAATCAATTAGGATTTTATTAGCAATAGGCTGCGTACTATGATTATGAGATTTGGCGGATGGATGTCAAAGCACTTTTCTCAATGGATACATTGAAGAAAACATTTTCATGGAACAACCTAAGGGATTTGAATCCCAAGATGGTTCCAAGGTATGCAAGTTAAAGCGATCCATTTATGGGTTGAAACAAGCTTCGAGGAGTTGGAACATTCGTTTTGATGAAGCCATTAAATCCTTTGGTTTTATCAAAAATGAGGATGAGCCATGTGTATATAAGAAGGTTAGTGATAGTGCTATCACTTTCCTTGTCTTATATGTGGATGACATACTGTTGATGGGTAATGACACAGGTATGTTGACGACTATAAAGGTATAGTTGTCAAATACATTCTCCATGAAAGACTTAGGGGAGGCAACCTATATTCTTGGGATTCGCATCTATAGAGATAGAGCGAAAAGAATAATTGGTCTATCCCAAAGTCTATACTTGGAAAAGGTGTTAAAGAGGTTTAACATGCTTGATTCCAAGAGAGGATTGTTACCAGTGAGACATGGTATCCATCTTTCTAAAGAGATGTCTCCAAAGACACCTGAAGAAAGAGATAAGATGGCCAGGATTCCATATGCTTCGGCTATTGGAAGTTTAATGTATGCAATGTTGTGTACTAGGCCGGATATCGCATATCTTTATTAGTTTGACTAGCGGTATCAATCCATTCGAGTTTGGAACATGGATAGTCACAAGAATATCCTTAAGTACTTGAGAAGAACTAAGGATTTATTCTTGATTTATGGAGGTGGAGACTTGCAATTGGATGGTTATCACGATTACGATTTCCAATCGGATATCGATGATAGAAAGCCTACCTGGATATGTGTTCATTTGTAATGGAGGTGCGATCGGTTGGAAGAGTTCCAAGCGAGCACGATTGCAGATTCCACTACGAGTGATTATATTCTTTGCATCGATCTTTGCAAAGGAAGTATTTGGATAAAGAAGTTCGTGAGAACTTACGGTAGTTCCTTCCATTGAGTCGGTTCCACTACCTTGTGACAATAATGGAGCGATCATCTGAGCTAAGGAACCAAGGTCTCACCAAATCCAAACACATAAAAAGCGCTACCACATTATCGGAGAAATAGTTGGCGGCGCGATTTAGCCATGCGAAAATAGCATCGGTGAAAATCCGGTGATCCATTCACTAAGCCTATGTCACAGACTCAGTTAGACCGACATCTTGAGAATATAGGTCTAAGATATTGTAATGAATGGCTCTAGTGCTAGTGGGAGATTGCTAGTAGTATGCCCTAGAGCATATCATTTAGTATGTATCTTGTACATATTTTTATTAATAAAAGGCATTTCCACTTTTCCGTTTACATAATATATTTATGTGTAATAGAAAAGGTCCATTGATATTTTGTTAGAAATATTATTCTTAAGTTATTAAGAATATGAGTGACAATATTTCTAGCACAGTATCATAAATAGGTTCACAATCGAGGATACTTCATAATAAGGACATGACTTATCCGAAAGATTGTATTCATGTTTGTTCCCAAGTTATTTATATGAGATATAAATAAGATGGAATGGTGAGTCTCATGCCATATAACAAATATGATAGGCACTTATAAATGATAAGTAGGCCGAACCAGTGACACTTATGACAAGCACATGGAGTTTATTCTTGTCAATGTTTTGTCATAAATCATATCAGTGCATATAATCTTTAGACACAGAGATAGCAGATTATCTTGTATATAGGTAGTTTGAGTTTGATCTGCTTTCATACTTGTCTGTGTATGGGTATATGGGCATGTGTTTTCTCCTACTATTTATATATGTATGTATGTGTTGATCAAGATGGAATCTGTTCCTCTAAGTCAATAGAGATAAAATCCTATGTTCATTTAATTGTTCTTGATGTTTCAAGTTCCTGGCCAGGATAGATAGATTTATTCAGAAAAGAGTTTCTGATGAGAAAATCTTTTTAATCAAGAACTGGAATTAAAGAGAACATAATATTCATAGCAAATGGAGTTTGACATAAACCATGACTCGGCTTGAGTTGGGATTTTGTAACAGAGAGATTCTAGTGCATGGTAACATATGATTATAGGTTCATTTAAAGTAAACCTTATTACTAATTGGGTGGCTATGGCATGCTATGCTAGGTGTTAACCATGGTCTATGAGGTTCATAAAATGATTTAGAGAAATCATTTATGGTAAGAAAGAGTTCTGATGATATTAAGAGTTGATATCATGTCTCATTGCCAATTAGTGATGAGCCTAGTAAGTCACACACATACACAAGTTATCACCTAATTAAATATGATTTAATTAATTAATTAAAAAGTTTAAATTGATTAATTAAATAGGTTTAGTTTGCAATTAGATTGCAAAGTCCCTAGCATGACTTGAAACCAAATCTAGATTATTTGATGTATAATATAAGTTAAATTTATATTTAAAGTGTTTAAATATGAATTTAATTAATGAGAAATTAATTAATAGAGATTAATTAATTAATTTATATTTGATATAAATTGATTAGAAGAAGAAAATAATTATTTTGGGTTAAGAACTCAAAATTAAGACACAGGGGCATTTTGGTCATTTTGCAGTGTGACACGTGGCACCATGAGATGGTGACACATGGCATAACACATAAGCTTGTCAAATATTTTTTAATCATGTAAGATGATTAAAATCAAGATTAAATATAAGTTTGACACTTGGCACAATGTGATTGGGTCACTTAAACCTAGAGCTAATCAAAAGGTGACATGTGGCAAGGGTTTAATGTGTTAACCTAGCTATTTAAGTGTTGTTATGAGAAAATAAAAGATAACCAGCAGCCACACTCCTTGGTCACGCCATTTTGCAGCCCTCCCTCTATTCTTCTTCATCTCTCATCAATTCAAAGAGATTAGCCATCAATCTCTTGAATTAAGAACACTAGAAATTGTTTCTAGTGTCATGTTTACATCTTTAATCTCTTAAAAGGCAGAACTTGATTTTCTAATTAATAGAAAAAGCTTTAGAAGCTCTTCAAGGGCTGCCATAGGTGTTCTTGGTGTGGACAAGCTAGAGGGACAACATCTGGTATCCTGAAGACGAATCTCAAAGGCGCAGACACGCTGCAGCGCATCAAGAGGTTAGTGTAATCGTTCTTGATTTAATCTAGGGTTCTAAAATTAATCTGATTAATTTTAAAATCTTAAATGGCAAATACAGATCCAAAAACATATTAAAAGAGTTTTAATATGTTGTTTATCATTGAAATCAAATAGATAAAAAATAAATCTTGCATGATGCATGTGACCCTAGGTGAAAATTTTTGAATTCAATGGTATAAACTTGTGTTTTTCACGCTTCCGTTCCTTCAGTCCACACCAGGCATAACATTAATCTCAAATTGCACTTCTCTTTCTAGAGGTAATCCTGGCAGTTCATCAGGAAATACATCCGAAAAATCACATACAGTAGGGATGTCCCTTAGTGCTGGACTCCCCACTTGGGTGTCTATCACATGTGCCAAGTATGCTTCACACCCCTTTCTGATCATTCTTCTGGCTAATGCAGCCGAAATGATGTTTGATGGCAATAAATGCCTCTCCCCATGTATTACCACATCATCGTACAGAGGGAGACCAAAAGTGACTGTCTTCAGTCTACAGTCAATCATGGCGTGATGCCTGGCTAACCAATCCATGCCCAAGATGATATCATATTCTCTGAAGGGCATTTCAATCAAGTCTGACAGGAAAACATGTCCTTGGATCACCAAAGGACAGTCTCTATAGATTCTGTTGACCCGAACCTCTTGTCCTAACGGACTAGTTACTAGCACTTCAAAACCCATTTGCACACATGGAACAACAAGTGAACTGACTATGCTAGCACTAACATATGAATGAGTTGAACCCGGATCAAACAACACAAATACATATTGATCAGAGATAGAGAATGTACCAGCTACCACATCGGAAGTCTCAGCCTCTTCTCGCTGTCTCATCGTGTAGACTCTGGCTGAAGCACTCCCTTGTGCTGATTGACCAACCGTGCCACTTTGCACAGCGGTGCCTCTACCTCTGCCTCTTCCTCTAACCGGCTCAGTGAACCTGCGGGAGCGGGACTGCGAATAGATCCTCGGCGATGTAGGAGCTGGACCATCTCTCGGAGCACTAGTACAGTCTCTTGCTAAATGACCCTTGCCTCCACAGTTAAAGCAGGCTCCAGTGGCCCAATAACACTCCCCCCTATGAATCTTGCCACAAGTCTCACAGGGGCGGGCATAATGTGAACCCCTGCTCGGCTGCTGACCAGACCTAGGGGGTCTCTGTCCAGAAAATCTACCTCTACTAAATCTTCCACCCCGACCCCTACTGGGTCCACTAAACTTCTTTCTCTTTCCAGAGGTAGCACCAGAACTCTGTTCAACTAATTTTTCCCCCTTGTCTTTTTCTGATTTCTCAGCTTTTTCCTTCACTGGGGTTGCTTCTGCTTCAACTCTTTTCCAGTTCGAGTGCTTGAGACATAAGTTCTGAGAAGTTACTGTGTCGAAATCCCACAACTTGCATCCTTATGCTGGGCTTCAAACCCATCTCAAATCTCTTGCATCTTGCCTTACTGGTAGTAAGGAGACTCTCCGCATAGTGACTCAGGCGGGAGAACTCCCTCTCATACTCTACCACTGATCGGTTCCCTTGTTTCAAACTCAAAAATTCTTGCAACTTCTGATCAACATATGCGTCTGGGATGTATTTACATGCGAACTCTCGATGAAGTCATCCCGTGTCAAGATCGTGGTTCAACCAAGGCGTGGGGATGGTCTTCCACCAGTCATACGCATCCCCTTGCAATAGAGACACAGAATATTCAAACTTCAGCTCATCTGGGCAGTGCAGTTTCTTAAACACTCTGTCCATTCTTTTAAGCCATTGCTCTGCCTTTAAAGGGTCCACTGTACCCTTAAATTCTGCAGCCCCATACTTCAATAATTTATCATATTGTCTGGCTGGAGGCAGTGGTTGTGCCACAGGTGGTTGGGGTGGAGCTTGAGCAGGCATACCCCCAGCCATTTGTTGAAACATCGCGACCATCTGTATGCGGCGTGCGAGGCGAGGCATTTGTGGGGCTGGTGCTGCTGACCCACTGACATTCGGTAAAGCTGGGGCTTCCCCTTGTGCCTCAGATTCAACAGACTGCTCAACTGAGCGATCCCCTTCTTCCATAACAGTTTGGAGTAGGGTATCTCCTGAACAAGTAACACAAGGAGATTTCCCTCCGTTAGTTCATATTCATGATGTAATGCACTGTATGTAACAAAAATGGACATTGAGCAGTTGTACTTAAAAAAGAATTACACAAATTCACAATTTAAAACAAACTTCAAAAATTTGCTCTGATACCACTAAAACATGTCACACCTTATCCCCCTGTAAGGCATAACATGATCCCGTAGAATACCTAATGAACTACCGAACTTCACCTACCGATAACTCATTAAGTACCCTACAAGGGATTTTAAAACAATTTTCTTATCTTTGACAAGTGGTGAGCATTTCTAATAAGAATTTAAAACATTTAGTTGAAATTAAAACTAATTAATATTTTTTGCCATTTTAGTTTTCCGCAAATTTTATAAAAATTTTGACAGAGTTTCCTCTGTATTTTGAGAAACCAGTTCTTCAAATACCTGAAATAAAAGCACTTCCAATAATTTTCTCAACTACTACTTCGGTTTCACAATCAAACTCAATCAATTTCTCAAAATTCACAAGTTCAATAATTCTCAAAATACTGTCAATCAATATCATTCATATTTCATTAAAAACAAAATAATTTATACACAACCTTACAAATTTATATCAAAAGAAACACAAACTAAACTTTATTACAAACTTCATACAAATTTGTGTACAAGCTGCTCAAGACCCATTTTTACATGTCCATACATTTATGTGCAATATATACATCAAAAGAAGTATTTACAGTTAGGGTATAAATTTTACCCGAAGGCTTTAAGCTGATGACTTCACACACCTCAGCAGCTCAGTCTGCTGCTCCTCTAGTCTTTGTATCTGCAACAGCAATAAAAGCTATCGCTGAGTACTAGGACTCAGTGGTGCACAATATACTAAAATAATCTTTATGCAAAACTTAAAGCACATTCATTCAAAAATTTGGCTAAACATGAAAATTAAATACAATCATGCATTGTGAGATTTTACATGTAAACCAAGTTCATTTCAAAGTATCAAAACACATTTCATAAAACCCACAGTTAGATCACGCCATTCGAAACAAATAGAATCTCAATAGCCAGAGGCTAAAGAGAAATCACATGAATCTCAATAGCCAGAGGCTAAAGAGAAATCATATCACAAGGCTAGCTAGCTCAAATATATGAATATCCATTCACATCCTCTTCTACTGGCACACCTCAACACTTCTCCAGAGAAGGAATCAAAATTGAAACTAATTACCCCACTAGTCATGCTAGTGAGGTGTTCAAATATATGGTCATGATACTGTGGTTTCAAAACTTATCTTAACAATTTGCTAAACATTATCTTTTCAAATATACATAATAACTTTCAACAATTTAGATCAAACATCATAAGAATGCCATAATCCAATATTTCATATTATTCAAAACGATATGCAAAAGATGATTATAAAAGTATATGTTGTGCACAAACCTCAAACAAGTCGCCTGTTGGCCTTGACTCGACTCCTCGGGTTACATCGGTATTCTTTTCCACTGAAACACGAAATTTTCCAATGTTTCAGTACTAAAACTTAAAATAAATCCAAAATAAACTTAACTTCACATTTACCTAGCTCTAATGTGTTAAATTCGACGTTCTCGAAATTTTGTGTTTCGGGTTACTATTCACTGCACTATTCAAGTCAAATTATTGACTTTCTAAGGCTTAATAGGTATGGGAACTCCAACTTCACCCACATACCACATTTTGGTCACCAAACTTGTTGGTTTTGGTCATTTGTTTAAAGCTTAGGTCATTTTGGCGAAATTGCCAATTTTCGGTTTTGGTTCTCCGAAGTTGCACTATTCCATTGGTCGATCTACTGTTGGAATTTAACAAAACTTCCTTCATAGAAAATGTTCCTTATTGTCTTAAGTGTATTCTCATTTTTGGATCACCTTAATCATAGTTTTGTAGCTCAAGTTATGGTCAAAATAAGTTTACTGTTCACGTGCACTGTTCATGCTGTAATTTTGGGTTCTGGCAGATTTTGGTCCAAATTTGGTCAATAATTTGATCAAGTTAAGTTCATAATTTGGTCTCACTTTCTTCATATGAAATGTTCTACTATGTCTCAGGTTTCCATCGGTTCAAGAATCGCCTAAATCCGAGTTTTCTAGAGGGAGTTATAGCCATCCAAACATTGCTGCGCAATGAAAATTCTGCAGAGTTGCAGGTTTGGTAACCTAACTTTGCTCAATAATCTAAATGGGTTAATGGCATAATTTGGGGTGATGTTCTTCATGAAAGTTTTAGATCTATATCTCCTTTAACCCCTGGCCAAATTTCAGGTCAATTTGACATGTCTAACTCGAGTTATAACCAAATGAGCGATTCTATTCATTTGGTCGGTTTAATCTTGATGTGACCTACTCTCATTCCACTTTGGTCAATTGTTTCACCAAGTTTTGGTCAGTTATTGGCCATGGTTCCTAAATTAAAATTGTGCTATTTTATGTCTATTTTCATCCCCAATTGGTGGCATATCAATTAGACTTGTAAAATTTGAGTTTTGGTCCTTCAAAGTAGGTTTGGTCATCTTTGCCCGTGACATGACCATTTACCTCCGAATTTAACTTACTTTCCTATCATTCCCACACAACTTATTTGGTCATAATTGACCATTATTTCATTTCACAATAGGTTAAACATGCCATTTATGCATTTCTCCAAATTTGGTTCACAAATCCTAGCATACAAAACCCTAATCTCACTTAATTGTTACAATTACTTACATTTATGCCTTTTCATCTTACTACCATACTCATGCAAGTTTATTAACACCTTTAATTCATTTAAAATACATCCACACTCATACATCCATGGCTGGCTGAAAATTCCCTCTCTTCCTAATCATGCAATATTTTTCAATTTCTTCATATAATCTCATTCATTTCTACCCTAAATCCATCATATAAACTAAAAAGAAAAGTTGGATTAGTTTACCTTAAGTGAGCAGAATTTGTCTATCTAATTCTTCAATTTTCCTCTACTTTTCTTCTTTCTTTTGTGATCAAACTTCTTCTCAAGTAACTAAACCAGGTTCTAATAAGTCAAGTTGGGGTCAAAATAGGCTTAAATGGTTGAAAGAAAGCTTAGATTCAAGCTTCTCTAGTGTAACAATGGTGGTTTATGGGAGAGGGAAGAGAGAGTCACGTTTTTCTTTTTGAAGAAGATGACTTTAATTTTTTTTTCTTTTGTTTTCTTTTATTTATTTTGCTATGGAAGACTATAAAAAATCTAATTTAATAAATATTTAATAAATTCTTTTATGACATCATCTTTGACTTTTCTAACTTCTTTCTTTTCTTTTTCTTTTTTTTTCTATTTATTTTTTTCTATTAGTTCTTTAATTTAATTCTTGATTCCGAAATTTTCTTTTCTCCATTTTTATTTGTGATTAGGTCGAGTCGACTCTCGGGTCAATTGATCAAATTGCCCTCGCTGTTCATCAGGTTTGCAAATAATCCAATATTTCTTCCGGCTCCACGACCTAATTATTTGGTGACTTAACAGTTCTTTTTCGTGATTTTCTCTTTTCCACTGTGTTCATAAGGGTCCTAAGGACCGCGTCACTTTTACGGTTGAAATTTGAGTTTAAAAGCGACTTCACGATGCGTTCAGGAGGTCACTCATCATTGTGACTCTCGGCTCGTTTAACCTCTTATGTTCTGTTTTTCTTATTTATAGTTAACTAATTAAACATTACTAATTATTTGTGTTTATGGCTTCTCAAATTGTCTTAAGTGTGACCCTAATCCCATTAATTGTCCGGACCGACACCGGTCACCGGAACAGTGAAATATACCAGGCTATACAACGGGGGTGTTACAATTATCTTAATATTTATTATTTAAATTATTATTATATATATAAAATAGAGAGATATTTCTAAGAAAATGACATATGGTACTTTCCTTGAAAAACTTGCAACGTGTCACGTTTCATAAATACTCTCACTTAAATTAATTATTATTTAATTTTTTTATTTATCTTTTAATTATCATTATTATTTACAATACTACCTTAATATTTATAATTTAAATTATTATTTTCTTTAAAATTTAATTTTTTTAAAAATTAAGATGTTTTATAATTAAATGCAATATTCAAAAATTATTTATATTGATTTATAAATACTAATTATTATTTTATTTTTTATTTCACTTTTAATTATCATTATTATTTACAATACTACCTTAATATTTATTATTTAAATTATTATTTTCTTTAAAATTTAACTTTTAAAAAATTAAGACCTTTTATAATTAAATGCAATATTTAAAAACTATTTATATTATTTTTTTTATAAATTCATTTATGCAAAAATATTATTTGCCACATGTTACCCTCTATTATAATAATAATAATAATAATAATAATAATAATAATAATAATAATAATAATAATAATAATAATAATAGGTCATTGATCCATTAATTTAAAAAAAAATTAATCATTACTTTGTGATCTTATAATCAACTATCATAAAATTTAATCAACCTTAAATCATTTCATATAGTTAATAAATATTTTTATTACATTGTTATAATTTCTATTATTTTTATTATGAAATCTTTATTAAAAAATTCGAGGGACAAAAAGTAATATTCTTTTTATAGAGATTTGACTTATTTATAATTAGTATGTATTATTTTTTATATTAATAATTTAATATTCTTTTTATTTCATTTTCCTAAAATTAATTAATTAATGCTTATTAATATTATTATTATGGGCAACTTATGACGATTTAATTAAAACAGTGATTACATCAATTATATAGACATTTAAGGTTAACATTCATTGCATTTTATTAGCATTTAGTCTCCTTTTATGTTTATTTTTATGTGTTTTCATTATTATTTTAGAAAACATATTAATCCAACTCAATTCATTGATTTTTATATTTTATCAGGTATTTTTATGTGGTTCTAGAATCAAAGACGAGTTTAGAAGAGATTTGGATGTCAAAACGTAAAGAATATAGGGTCAGAATCAGTACATGGGCCGTGTAACCCCGTGCAACTTCCTGGACCCTATGCAACTCTTTAGACTAAAGAAAACTTGAAAAACAAAGTGGCAGAAAGTTACACGGGGTGTGTATCGCTACACGACCCATGTAAAGTCCCCTGACAGCAATTCTGATGCGACTTTTCTTGCTTCCAACTCGATCCGGATGGACTCCTAACGCTTTTAGGACTCTGAAATTAGAGTTTTTATACTATATATAAAAATAACAAGTTAAGAATTGAGGGAGGGGAGAATTTTACATTCAAGAGAATTTACATTCAAGGATGCACATCAACTTCAAGGGAGGCAAGGGAGAAACAAGACCTGTAAGATTGCTAGAAGGGATTTTCAGCTGAAGTTCCAAAAGTCCAAGGCTGCAACTCTCCTTTTGGGTTCTTTCACTCAATTTTCTTTTTATGTTTTCTCTTTTTTTTTTTTTCTATAAACTTGATTATAAAACTCACCATGTGTGAGTAGTCTCTTTATTCTAGGGTTAGGGATGTAACACTCTCAGTTTAATTATGGATCTTATTTGATTTTATTTAATATATTGGGGGTTTTGTTCTTTGATTCAATCTCTTGTATTCTTAATGCATGCTATGTGTTGGTACCCACTTAGTTATGATCTAAGATACTAATTGAAGAACTGAAAGGTGAAGATTGATATTAGAAAATCAGGATTTTGAACCTAGAAAATCTAACCTAGAGATAAATTAATGAACTTTGTGGAGTTCCAAAATTAATCAAAGATCTTAAAAGATTTTAAATAATTTAATCACTATGAAAGTAGGATTTAGGTTAATTAAAATACACCTTGAGTACCTTGAGAGAGGACTTAAGATAACTTAGGATTAATTTTTATCAAAGCAGAAATCTCTCAATTATTGAATGAATTAGATTGATTCTATAATTGATTGAAGTGTGAACCCTTAGCTCTAAAATGTTTTCATCCATTGGTATTTTAGTTTAGATAATTGTTTTAGACTTTCTTTCTTTTAGTTTAGATTTAATTATTATTTCTCTACAATTCGATCGTCTAGATAATTAAAATCACTATAGTTTGGTACTCAACACGGTCCTCGTGGGAATAATACTCTACTCATCACTTTATTACTTGTTAGCAATTCGTACATTTGCGATGGTTGTAAAATCAGCAAACAAGTTTTTGGCATCATTGTCGGAGACCGGTGCTTGATATCAAACGATTAGTAATTTGATTACTCTAGACATTTTTATTTCTTTTATAGTTTATTTCTTATCTAATTTTGTTTTCACTTGTTTTCTTATGAGGTACATTGAGATGTTTCATTAATAAGTCTTCACAAGTTTTATTCAACAACACAATGAACCATTTTATAATGCTTGGAGAAGATTCAATGAATTGGTAAAGCAATTTGCCAATCATAGTCTTTTAAATTATGAACTCACTCTCAATTTCTACAATAGTCTGGATGAAGTGACAAGGAATTGGGTAGATTATGGAGATTGGGCTACCAGTGATCACATTCTTCAAAGAGACCATGAGGATGCCATTCACTTATTAAATGACATGACAGATTTTGATTACCATTGGCATTGGGATCCTTCACTGCAGGGTTGGAGCCACCAATACCCTCCATGTGACACCCCTTACCCGTCTACAGTGTAGCCGAGCAAGGCATACCACATAGTGTGCCGGAGCACTATATCTTATCTTATTCCAATTTACAGTTCTTAATTTGTTGATTAAAAGGCTTTTGAGTGAAATTCATAACATTTATGTCATTTATTGAAATTTTGATTAATTCGAATTTTCGCAAATTTTACAGAAAATAAGGCAGAGTGCCGGCTATAAATTGGAAAAACAATTTTTTGGAACCTGTTAAAAACACTCCCAATACGTTCATCATATTCTCAACTCCAATAACCATCAACAAATTCTCAACAATTCTCAACATTTTCAAAACTCAATTTCACGCATATCATAATTAAACTCAATTTCATGGAGAAATACTCAAATTTTATGAATTAACAAAATTTACAGATAATTACAGTGACATATAATTACATAAGTTTATAATATACAAAACAAAAACTAATGTCTATTACAAAATGCAAAATACAAAATACAAAAGAAGCTTAAGGGTCCTACCAAAGATGCACTGTAATGGAGGTGACTCTGGACTCAAAGTATATCTGAATGCTCTGTAGACTCACACCGAAAGCAATCCCCAGTCACTCGCCAATATTCCCCTTTGTGCCACCTTTAGCAGTGTGGACAGGCCAAAGAGACTGTTGGGGCTGGTCACCTAAACACCGTCCCTAGAAAGCTGCCTGCTGATGGTATGGACTGGCCTCTCCTCGATGTGAACTGAGATCTGGGCCTTTGGGACTGGCCCTAACCTTGTGGCTGACTAGTACTCTGAGCAGAAGGACCTCTGAACTTCTTACCAGGAGCAGAGGATACACTAGTCTAACCTGGACTTCTCCTCTGCTGTCTCTCCCTTCTGCTCTACTCATTAATTCTGACTCTTTCTACTTTCAGTGCAGCTTCAACCAATTTTGCAAAATCTAAAATCCCCAAAGCTGTTATCATAATCTTAATGTTATCATTCAACTCTTCTTCAAAGCTTCTGCACCTCTCAGCCTCTGTAGGGACTATATCCCTTCCATACCGACTCAGTCTGACAAATTCTCTTTCGTACCCTTCTACAGATAGCGGCCTCTACCTCAGACTGATAATGTAACACCCCTATGTTTACTAGTACTATACATTTTACTGTTCCGGTGATCAATGTCGGTCCGAACAGTTAAGAGGCTTAGAACCATAATTAAGTCATCTAGAAAAATCATAAACAAAAATTAATAGCCATTACATGAAGGTTAAATGCAAATGAAGAAAACAAGGTATAATGGGTTAAATGAGCCAAGGCCACAGCGCTGGGTGACCGAATCAGGAAGTGACGGCGATATTAGTCGCTGTCCTATTTTCGAGTGGGACCCTATGGCATCCCAGGCCTAAGAATAATTGCAAAACTAATTGTCGCAACGTGATTTGCGGTCGCCTGGACGAACACTCACCGAAGTGGGAAAGAGTGAGGAGTCGCCACTTTAATTTTGAGGGAAATTAAAGAAAACCATTTGCGAAGATAAATTAAAACGAAACCACTTCAAAAATAAAGATTCTAGGTTCGGGGTCCGTAAACGGGTGGGGAAGGTGTTAGGCACCCCACCTCGTCCCTCAATGAGGGTAAGCAGATTTAACTTCAAGCTTTCTATAAACTAGGATTGATAGTTAGGAGGTTCGAACGGAGATGTAATCCTCTTCGTAAAAGGAATATTTAATTTTTCACCAATTCGAGTTGCCCAGATACATAAATAAATGAGTTGACCCTTAGTGAGTTACTGTTGCATATTAGTTTTGTTTAAGGGGCCATTTTGTATATTTGTTAGAGTTCAATTTGAGAATCGGATAAGAACTCTCCTCCGATCTCTTTTAGATTAAAATTAGAATTTTGGATTGAGAATCGGATAAGAACTCTCCTCCGATCTCTTTTTTAAATATTTGTTAAAAATTTAGATTGAGAATCGGATAAGAAATCTCCTCCGATCTCTTTTAAACATTTGCTAAAATTTTGGATTGAGAATTGGATAAGAACTCTCCTCCGATCTCCTTTTAAATATTTGTTAAAATTTTAGATTGAGAATCGGATAAGAACTCTCTTCCGATCTCCTTTTAAATATTTGTTAAAATTTAGATTGAGAATCGGATAAGAACTCTCCTCCGATCTCCTTTTAAGTATTTGTTAAAATTTAGATTGAGAATCGGACAAGAACTCTCCTCCGATCTCTTTTTAAGTATTTGTTAAAATTTAGATTGAGAATCGGATAAGAACTCTCCTCCGGTTAGATTGAGAATCGGATAAGAACTCTCCTCCGATCTCCTTTAAATATTTGTTAAAGAAAATTTTAAGTGAGAATCGGATAAGAACTCTCTTCCGATCTCTTTTTAAATATTTGCTAAAATTTTGGATGAGAACCGGATGAGAACCCTCCTCCGATCTCATTTACTTGAATGGGAGCCGGATAAGGACTTTTCCGATCTCTTAAAATTTTACGTATCGTAAGAGCCTAAGACTAAAGACTCTGGTATTCAAAGATGTCGGGGACCTGAATAAAGCTTCTTTTGGCTCATTGGTACCCCGCGACTTGACGAGGGACACTAGGCTGAATTTTACCGACCTCTTATGTAGTCACCTTACAAGCACCTTTTGGCAAACGACGCTTGATCTACCCTATTTGCTCATCTAAGGTTTGGTTTTATTCCGCCTTGTGACGTCTTTCCCAATCGTTTTCTGTGTTGTTCTAGTGATTCGACTTTACTATTTTCTGACTTATTATTCAGATCTTTCAATATTTTAAGGAAACTCTTAAGATACGGTTACCTACATTTTGTCCAACTACTTATACGCTACTCGAGACTAGAATATTCACATTTGGGAGTCAAAAGAATGAACTGATGAACAAAAAGAAAATTTGAGAAAAGCCTTCTTCGGAGGCCTTTTTAATCACAATATGAAATTAACGAACATTACTAGCATGAATCAAAAGAAGTACGTAAAATAAAAATGAGCACTAAATAAAGCAGCGGTAAAGCACACTCACCTGTAGGGAATCGAAACTATGAGATTAACTATGAGTCACAAAAACGTGATAAAGTTACGGGCTGATATCCTAAGGACTAAGGTTTGCCTTGGGATGATGAATATCTCGTTAAGATGCAGTCAAGCCGGAGCAGTTACCTAGTTTGGCGAGGTTAAACTTGGGAAATGGGAACGGAAATAAAGATAACAAAGACTGACCTGATGGTGAGAATATCACGGAGCAATGAACAAATTGAAAATAAAGAGTTTCAGTATTCAAGACCTCATTCAAGAAAATACTTTAGAAAACTGGTTTCTGAAGTTTTTCTATCTTTCAAAACTTAAAAAGAAATAGCAGAGTAACAAACTGAATTGAGTTTCAGAGTTCTTCCGCTATAATTCCCACCCTTTTCCTTTTTCTTTTTTTCTTTCCGTCCCCTTGAACAGTTTTCATGCAGGTATTTATAGGAACCGGGTGCTCCCCCTGAAGGGTCAAGATCTATTTTAAGGGAGATGGAGGGTCAGGATCTCAAAGGACATGATCTGAGGCTCAGGAATTAAAGAGAATCAGAACGGACGGCCGAGATCCCCTTCAGAATATTTGTCCTTTTCCTCTTCTAATCTGACGGTCCCAAATTCTCTTGTCCGGGGCGATCCGAGGGTCGGGAATAAAAGACGCTGGTCTTGTCGCCTTCTTCTTTAATCCTAGGGTCCCGGGCTTGTCCTTACAAGTGAGATCAACGGTGGAGATTGGGATGTACAAGGCTGTAATGACATACTCTGGCACCTGTCAGTAATGTTGGCGATTCTCAGGCATGCGGTGGAGATCTCGTCTGCAACGCTTTAACTACCTCGGCTCTGATTATGACGACAGCGGCAGGCGTCTTATTCTCTTTGTTTTCCGATCTCCCGATCTTTCCAACATGATTCTTTTCCGATCCCTCATGCCGGGCTCCCCTCTTCCAACCTCTCCTACTCTGGTCTTTTCCTTTATCAGGTCCGGTCTAATCAAAGCATTTATTCCCTCAATTTCCAAGGCATCCGCTTCGTTTTCCGCTTAGTAATAAATGCTCGGACCATCCGCTATATATATACCTTCAACCGGGAAACCTTCTGCATTTGATTTTCTCCCCTTTTCTCCTCATTTTTCCTGTTCTAGCTGCTCCGGCAACAATCCCGGACATGATGACCGCTTTTGATCTTTTTCCGGTTGCCCTCTTTGTTCCTTGCCTGAAAATTTATGATCCTGGTGAACGGGAAATTATGATAACTTCATTTGATGACCGTGAGAGAACCGGACTAATTTACCGACCTGGATCGGTGACCTCGATCTCATTGATCTCGAATCGTTTGACCGATACAAATGGCGAACTGATTTCGGGCGAGAAGACAGCTAATATTCCCCTTAACACCGGTGACTGCTCCTTGGAGTTCATCTGGCTCTTCACCACACTAGGTGTTCTGACAGCGGCTCTATTTCGAGCGGTAACTTTGATGACGACCTCTCTCATTCTCATGAGAGTCATAATCCCCCCATCTAAGCTGTACATCTATCCGATGTCAACAGCCGGTCTCCTGGTCAAACATATCTTTTAACTCAGCCACGAGACTAGGCTTTGACATAGGCCTTTTAGATAGGATGTTCCACCGATCTCTAAAGATCGCCCTTATGATGTAATCAGACCTTTAATGTAATCCGATCTCTAGAGATCGCCCAAATAGTGTAATCAGACCTTTAATGTAATCCGATCTTCTGGGAATAAAATTTTATTTTGTCAATTATCATTTTTATTATTATTTCATTGGTTATTTTTCAATCCCTGAAGTATTTACCCGATCCGACCCTTAATTTGAATGACCTTATCCGATCTGTAACACATTAATCTGCCGCTCTATAATTAACCCATCTCTTTATGGAATCTTTGGAATATTCGTGAGACGTGTCAGAAAAGACTGGCGGATCTCGTTAACCGATGCGCTGCTTAGGACATCGTGAGCATTAAATGCTCGGACGGGTATAAATAGGGGGGAAGGGTTAGCCAGTTGCTCCCTTATGTCATTTTCAGCCTCTCGCAAACAACTTCAAAATTCTCTCGTTTTCTCAAGTTCTTCCGACACCGATCAGACTCTGGTAAGGGTTTTGATCTTTCTTTTAGTTTAAATTCTCTGTTTCCTTTGAAAATGAGTGGCGCCGAGGGTCAGAGAGCAGCAAGCCCCCTTTCCGTTCAGATCTCATGGTCATCTGATGAATTGGAGGTGGTCGGACCAAGCGTGCGACCTGAACCTCCTAGGGTCTCTGTTCCAGCTCGGGGGCAAGCAGCGCCATCAAGGCATGTACCTTCTTCAGGGAGAGAAAATCTTCCCATGGACGAGCTGCCATCGATTCTTCAAGAAACAGACCCATAATCGTTCAGCCAAGAATACAACATTCATCCTGATTCATTCGAACTCATCCGGTGTCACGGCGATCACCGAGCCGATCACTTCTTCGAAGAGAACGACATGATTATAGTATATGAAGAGCAACTAAAAGCCGGGATGCGGTTCTCTCTTGACGACTTCTTCAAGGAAGTCTTAAAATTTCACCAAGTGTGCATAGCCCAAGTCCACCCGAACTCGTGGTGGATCCTAGTAGCCTTCAGAGGCCTCTGTCGAGCTAAGGGATTTCGTCCTATAGCTAAGGTATTTGCCGAACTACATAGATTAACTCGTCGAAAGGACGACGAGTATTTGTTCTTCCAGGCGAAGCCGCATTGCGGGCTTTTCACCGATCTACCCTCCTCCCTGAAGAATTGGAAGAATCGCTTTTTCATTTTAAGGAGCAAAATTTCGAACGGCTTTGAGGGTTTCCCCAGTAACTGGCTGCACTAGGGCCCCGTACTTCCGAAGCGCCTCACCTTGAATAGGGAAGAAGGCCTGATGGTGATGGAGCTGAAAGATCAGGTAGGCAGAGAGAAGTTCTCTTGTTTGGATGCAGTGACTGCCGAACTGCATCACTGGACAATGGAGTTGATCACCGGCGAAAATCAGGGGCTTCAGCTCTCTGACCTCGGCCTCGGTATTTTCTATATCTCAGATCTTTAGACCTTAGCGATCTCACTGACCTCTTCTTTGTGCAGGTATGGCAAGCAGCGAAGCTTCCAAGGAGAGCCGAAAGCTGAAGAGAGAAATCTCCCGGAAGGTACAGGAGATGAAGCGAGCTGAAGCCCTGCAGACACCCAGCCATGAGCCCGGGGAAATACAAGGGGGCTCATCTCAACCTTCGGGGTAGCCGATCCCCGAGGTAGAAGTGATCCGATCTCCTCCTTGCCAAGAAGAGCCACCTCCACCTCCTCCAGTCGCTTCGAGTACGGAAGGGGGTCCTTCCCAACCTACCCCAAGGACCCTCTCCCGTGGTGCTCAGGTGCTGATCCATTCCTTAGAGAAAAACTGAACTGTTCGGGAGAATCCGGGTTTGGCTAAGGTTCTGGGGGCTTCTATCTGCCTTCGGGAGGATCGCGACAGGCTGTCCTCGGATAATCTTGACAACATCCTGACCCGATCCATGAGCCTGAACGTGGAGTGCTTGGTGAATCAGCACATCGTCCGGGAGAAGGCTCACCGCCTGGGTAAGGAGGTCGAGAAGATGGGTCATGAAGTGACTTCCCTCCGATCCCAACTCTCATCCGCTCAGAACTACATATCTGAAATTAAGGGGCGGATGACGTTCTACGAGGACAAGCTGGCCGAGCAAGCTCATGTTCTGGCCGAGCGAACCCATGTTCTTGAAGAAGTTCAGGTGCTCCGGGCTGGTGAAGTTGCTCACCTTACTAAGGAGCTCAAGGCGAAAGAGGAAGAGGCGGTGACAAGGGAGGCTGGAGCTTATGTAAATGCCCACAGGGATCTCTTGGCTGAGCTCAAGAAGCGTTATCGCGAGGAGGACTTCTCCTGGATGGTCGACCTGGCTCCCCAAGATGAAGAGGAAAGCGAGGAGGAGGCTGAGGGTGAGAGAGGAAGTGAGCAAAATGTAGATCAGGCTGGGGATGATCCTCCAGCCGAATGACTTGTACAAATTTTAATATGAAATGAAATTCCCTTTTTGTTCAGTGAATGGATGTGATTGGAAAATCTCTAAATTACTTAAGCACTTGATTGTCTGAGGATATTAAAACAACTAAAAGTGATTATTAATCTAAGTGTGAGAGATCGGAAAACATAATAAGCATGAGATCGGTAGGGAACCAACGCTAAACGAGACTTGATTAAAATTGGAAATTTGGCTTAGACACTTAAGATTGGGATCATCATTAAACTGGATTGGAACCTTGACTTGGTTATTCCTAAACTTTTAAAAGGGAGATCGACAATAAAACTGGTGACATAAAGATCTAGTGTTGGTTCAATTTCGTCTGTCAAGAGAGCTTGGGAATGTAATTGAGTAGTCAGGAGATTTGACAATTGGTCTGAGAGGTCGGTGAGGCTTTAAATGACATGGGGACTTAGTATTGATTCGATTCCTCTTTGAGGAGAGATCGGAAATATGGTTATCTGGCAAAGAGAGGTCAGAAATGTAATTGGCTGGCAAAGGAAGACTTAGTGCTGGGGATCGGTCTCGAAATTTATTGATTCTGGGGATCGGCCAAAATATGGTGTCGACAGCTGCCCTTCTGTACATAATTTCTATTAAAGGGAGAAATTTTCCCGTGTAGGAATTATGTAAAGATTCAGACCCATATTTTGAGCGATTAGGTGTTCAAGGTTAGGAAACTAAAACCTACTTAAGTTAGTGACCTAGGGATTGGTAACAGGAGTTAAAATGCTAGAAAATTAAAATCAACTTGGATTAAGGAACCAGAGGTTGATAACAGGAAATTTAAAATGCTGAAAATTAAAATCTTAGATCAAGGAACCAGAGGTTGATAGCAGAAAATTTAAAGTGCTGAAAATTAAAATCAACTTAGATCAAGGAACCAGAGGTTGATAGCAGGGAATGAGGTTGATAGCAGGGAATTTAAAGTGCTGAAAATTAAAATCAACTTAGATCAAGGAACCAGAGGTTGATAGCAGGAAATTTAAAGTGCTGAAAATTAAAATCAACTTAGATCAATGAACCAGAGGTTGATAGCAGGAAATTTAAAGTGCTGAAAATTAAAATCAACTTAGATCAAGGAACCAGAGGTTGATAGCAAGGAACCAGAGGTTGATAACAGGAAATTTAAAGTGCTGAAAATTAAAATCAACTTAGATCAAGGAACCAGAGGTTGATAGCAGGAAATTTAAAGCGCTGAAAATTAAAATTAACTTAGATCAAGAAACCAGAGGTTGATAGCAGGAAATTTAAAGCGCTGAAAATTAAAATCAACTTAGATCAAGGAACCAGAGATTGATAGCAAGAAATTTAAAGCACTGAAAATTAAAATCAACTTAGATCAAGGAACCACAGGTTGATAGCAGGGAATTTAAAATGCTGAAAATTAAAATCAACTTACAAAACAAGTCTAGTCTCAACACGAGAAGTTCCTCCCTAATGAAGTGTACTTAACAAGATCCCGAAAGCCGATGATTAATGGAGGACGAGTTGCAAGACTTGACCTACGATCTCATTTCTTCGGATGCCCCTTTTCTGTTCCTGACTTTCTTCTTATTTTACGAAAAGCGCCCTTGCGGGTTTTCACTTTCCTTTCGCCCATTCGACTAGAAGCGCCTTTCCAAGGTTTTTTTTTTTTTTTAGGCCATTTCCTACAAATCTCATTGCAAAGTACGTGAGGTTATTAATTTTCAAATCCTAATCTTATGGCAAAATTTTAAATTATTAATAGCGCATTAGATAAAGAGATTGAAGAAGGACAATATTAAAAAGTGAGTGTACGGGAAGATAAAAGCAAAGTGAATAAAGTATAACTTTATTATGATTTCAAGAAACAAAGGTACAGTTTCAAAGAAAATGGATACAAGGATAGATCTCACATATTCCTTGTGGTTAGCTTTGAAATCCCTTAACTGCCATTATTTCTAGTACTTTGAAGTCTCATGCTATGACGATTTATTTCCCTTCTCGGTTTCATGCTCCTTTCCTTATTTCTCCCTTTTGGTTCTTGGGATGCCCTTTCGAGTTTTCACCCCTAGATTTTTTTTTTTAGCTCGCTCTTTCAGGATGCCCTTTTGGGTTTTCATCCTTCACTCATTTTACAGAAAGCGCCCCTTCGGGGTTTTCACCTTCTTTCACACATTTTGCTAGGAGCGCCCTTTCGGGTTTTCACTCCTACCCCTTTTTTTTAGGCATAGTATCTCTTTATGGCGTCCGCATTCACAGGTCTTGGAAATTCTTCACCGTCCATGTGGGTCAAGATCAGGGCCCCACCAGAAAATACCTTTTTAACCACATATGATCCCTCGTGGGTTGGTGACCATTTACCCCGGGGATCGTTTTGATTCGGAAGCACTTTCTTCAGAACTAGGTCCCCAAGTTGAAATTCGCGTGGGCGAACGCTTTTGTCAAATGCCCTGGCCATTCTTCTCTGGTATAACTGCCCATGACATGCTGTTGCTAGCCTCTTCTCGTCCAGTAAGTTTAATTGATCCAACCTCGATTGGATCCACTCTAACTCATCAATCCCCGATTCCTTCAGAATCCTTAGGAAAGGAATTTCAACTTCGATAGGCAATACAGCTTCCATCCCGTAAACCAGTGAGTACGGAGTTGCCCCAGTTGATGTTCTTACAAAGGTCCGGTATGCATGAAGAGCGTAGGGAAGCATATCATGCCAATCCCTATACGTGACCGTCATTTTTCGGATTATCCTCTTGAGATTTTTGTTTGCGGCTTCCACTGCTCCATTCATCTGGGGACGGTATGGGGAGGAATTAAGGTGTCGAATCTTGTATTGATCACATAACTTCTAGATCTTTGGACCATTCAAATTCTTGGCGTTGTCGGTGACGATTTCATTGGGGAGGCCATGCCGGCAGATGATATTATTTCTGAGGAACTTGAGAAATGTGTTCTGTGTAATGTGAGCATAGGATGTTGCTTCGACCCATTTAGAAAAATAGTCGATTGCTACTAGGATAAACCTGTGCCCATTAGATGCCTTAGGGTTAATGGGGCCAACCACATCGATTTCCCACATTGCGAAAGGCCATGGTGAGACGAGGTTGAACAATTTGTGAAGCGGCACATATATCGGATCCGCATAGATCTGACACTTATGGCACTTTCGGAAATACTCGACGCAATCCTTCTCTATGGTAGTCCAAAAATATCCTCGTCTCATGATTTGCCTAGCCATCATATGCCCATTGGCATGGGTTGCACAGTTTCCCTCATGGGTCTTGAAAAGGATTCTCTTCGGCTCTTTCGCATCCACACATCTCAACAATTTGCCGTTGGAGCTCCTTTTGTATAGGGTTTCTCCACTGGGGAAGTATCCCAATGCTAATCTCCGAATCATCCTCTTTTCGTTTTTGCTCGCCCCTGAAGGGAATTCTCTGGTTCTGCTGTAAAGCAAGATGTCATGGTACCAAGGTTTACCATCAGGTTCTTCTTCGATCATAAGGCAGTAAGTTGGCTCATTCCTTGCTTTAATCTTTAATGACTGAGTCGTCTGCCCTTCTTCTATTTGAGCCATAACAGCCAGAGTGGCTAAGGCATCCGCAAATTGATTCTTGTCTCGACTAAGGTGAGTGAAAGAGATTTCTTCGAATTTCTTAATCAGCTCTAGTAAGTACTTCTGATATGGGATTAGCTTCGGATCCTTAGTTTGCCATTCTCCCTTGACTTGATAAATGATCAGAGCTGAGTCTCCATATACCTCCAACTTTCTGATTTTCATTTCGATAGCAGCTTGTAAACCCATTACGCAAGCTTCATATTCTGCAACGTTGTTGGTACAGTCAAATCTCAACTTGATAGCTATCGGAAAGTGTTTCCCATCCGGGGATACCAATACAGCTCCGATTCCATTACCGGACAAATTGACAGCTCCGTCGAAATACATTTCCCATACATCAGCTGGTTCTTCTTCTCCGCAGTCTATTTCGTTAATATGCTCATCAGGGAACTCAAAATCCAGAGCTTCATAATCCTGGATAGGGTTTTCTGCTAGGAGATCAGCGATCATGCTACCTTTCACCGCTTTCCGGGTCATATAAACGATGTTATATTGAGATAGTATGACCTGCCAGTTGGCTATCCTTCCCGGCACGAATGGGCTTTCAAATACATACTTGATAGGATCCATTCTGGAAATGAGCCATGTCTTATGATTCAATATGTAGTGCTTGAGGCGATTTGCTGTCCAGGCTAACGTGCAGCAAGTTTTCTCTAGGAAAGAGTACCTTGACTCACAATCGTTGAACTTCTTGCTCAAGTAATAGATAGCCCTCTCCTTTCTGCCGGTATCATCATGTTGCCCCAAAACACATCCCATTGAGCTTTGTTGGACCGCCATATACAGAGTCAGAGGCCTTCCAACCACTGGTGGAACCAGTACTGGTGGGTTTAACAGGTACTGCTTGATTTTCTCAAAAGCCTCTTGACAGACCGAATCCCATTAAGTGGTATTGTTCTTTCGGAGTAGTCTAAAAATAGGCTCAGCCTTAGCGGTGAGATTGGAAATAAACCTTGATATGTAGTTCAATTTCCCCAAGAAACTGCGCACCTCCCTTTCTGTTTTTGGGGATGGCATCTCTTGAATGGCTCGGACTTTATCTGGATCAACTTCTATTCCCTTCTCGCTCACTATGAATCCCAACAATTTCCCAGATCTAGCTCCGAATATGCATTTGGCAGGATTCAGTTTCAGCTGATATTTCCTGAGTCTCTCGAATACTTTCCTCATTACCTGCACATGGCTCTCTTCTCCCCTGGATTTGATAATCATATCATCCACGTACACCTCCACTTCTTTATGCATCATATCGTGGAATAACGTGACCATAGCGCGTTGGTAGGTAGCTCCAGCATTCTTTAACCCGAAAGGCATGACCCGATAGCAAAATACTCCCCATTGAGTGATAAAAGCAGTTTTCTCCTTGTCTTTCTCATCCATTGGGATTTGATTGTACCCTGATGCCCCATCGATACACGAACACCTGCCTAATCCCGCAGCATTGTCTACTAACACATCAATGTGAGGGAGAGGGAAATCATCCTTCAAGCTTGCTTTATTAAGATCCCTGTAATCAACGCACACCCTAACTCTCCCATCCTTCTTCATTACCGGGACAACGTTAGCTACCCATTGGGGATATTTGACCACTTCCAGAAACCCAACATCATACTGTTTCTTGACCTCATCCCTAACTTTGAGCAGTGTGTCAGGGTTCATTCTTCTTAATTTCTGCTTTACCGGGATTGTCCCCGGAATTAGGGGAATTTTGTGCGTCACTATATGGGGGTCCAAACCAATCATATCGTCATAACTCCATGAAAATACATCTAGGAATTCTTTGAGCAAACTGATCATATCTTCTAATTCTTCACTCCCCACAACCTTAAGTTCCCTTTTCACTTCCTCCATACCTAAGTTTATGATGTGCGTTTCGTCTCCACAAGGCACCAGGGAAGGTTCATCTCTTTCATCCCTTTCTTCTCTGAGCTCCACCTCTGAATCACTTGAAGTTATGGCAGTTATGGGGATTTCAAAATTAACCAGAGGAATTTCTGAGTCTATTGAATTATTAGGTGTTAGTTGATGAATGGTCCTGAATGAACGAAAATAGAATATATTATAAGGATGGAATTCAAAAGAAAAAGAGAATTGGGTATAAAATGCACTATTAATTCATTAACATTTATGACATAAGAAAAGGGTCCATTTACAATATTACACTTGCCACCATGGACAAAATGATCAAGTGTAGATAACCAAAAGTACTTTACTCGAAATTAAGTACAGAGATGTCCTCTGCTGTCCAGTTGTCCAGTTCTTGCCCCTCAACTATTGGCAAGACCAGAGCCTCATACAAGGAATCCAAGTGGATGACATCGATGGATGGTTCATCGGGTGATTCTTCCACCTCTGCCGGATTTTCAATGACCGGTTTAGTGAAGACTTCCGTGATTCTCGGGACTACCTTCATCCTCCCAATTTTCTGATCGAATCTCTGATCCCAAAGTCTATTCCTCATTGAGAATCGCCCATCCATGAGGGCATCTTCCTCATAACCCAAACAGCAGCGGCCTATCTTCTGGATAGCCGGTATAGGTTCGACAATCCCTTGCAATGCGGTGCCTAGGCCTTTGCCCTCTTCATACCCATTCTTTGACAGCACTTTGGCTACCATAGCCATAGCCCCTTCATTTCTTGAAACGTTATCTTGTAGTTCGAGGGCCTGGAAGGAGCTTTCCAACGATTCCTCAGCCGCTTCCACATAAGGAAGTGATTGTGGCTTGGTGACCAATATGGCTTCTTCCCCTCTCACAGTGATGATTTTGCCGTCCATAATGTACTTTATCTTCTGGTGCAAAGTCGAAGGAACGACATTTGCTGAATGGATCAAAGGCCTCCCCAGCAACATAGTGTAGGCCGGTTCAATGTTCATCACTTGGAATGTGACGTTGAAGGTGCATGCGCCAATTTGGAGTGGCAAGTCAATGTCTCCCAGCACTTCTCTTCTTGTACCGTCAAAGGCTCTTACCACCATAGCACTCTGACGTATATTTGATTGGTCAACTGGCAGTCTGGCCAAGGTAGCACAAGGCAGTACGTTGAGTGCTAATCCATTATCAATAAGGACCTTGGCCACTATACAACCTTTACATTTTACTGTCACATGGAGGGCTTTAGTGTGTGCCAAGCCTGCAGGATCTATCTCTTCTTTAGAAAAAGTGACAAAACCGGATGCCCGGATTTGTCCGACTATCTTCTCGAACTGCCCCGGTGTGATGTCAGGGTTCACAAAGGCCTGATCCAGGATCTTCTGCAAGGCTTGAAGGTGCACTTCGGAGCTCAAAATTAGTGACAATAGTGAAATTATGGCGGGTGTCTTCCTTAACTGCTCAACCACGTCATATTCACTCTGCTTCATTGTTTGAAGCAACAGCTCCTCCTCTTCTGTAGGCCCTGCAGGTTCTACTTCCTCCGTTTTCTCAACCTCCTCTTCTGTACTCTTCTGTAACTCTCCCATTTTTACTTTCCCTCTCTTCTTTTCTTTTTCATCAGACCCGTAACATCTCCCACTTCTGGTTATAAACTCCACCTCTGATTCAAGCGGGGAAGATTTTGTGGCAGTGGCGGGCTGAGGATTAGGTTGGGGAGTAGTACTGCTGGTAGGTCCGGCGTAAGTCATTCTGAAATGCTCATGGGGAGTGAAGCACGGTTTTGGAGGTGTTGGAGGTGAAGCAAGATTAGGAGCCGACGTACCGCTTGACACTCCTTGGGTGAAAACTTGGAAGTTATAATTCCAAGGTATGGCATGGGTATTGGTGACAGGGAGCTGGGGTGGGGTTCGGATAATCGTCACTGGTGGTGAGGCTACTGGGGGTGAGAAGGTGATTCTGGGTTTAGAGGTGGAAGCATTTTGGCTGAATCTAGCTGTGTTCACTCCCCCTTCCATCTTTGACCTTGTCTGGCATCTCAGAACTTTGAGGGACAGTAAGTTCTGAACCTCTTGCTTAAACTCTTCACAATTTTACAGCTGGTGGTTAGCTGCCTCTCCATGATAGGAGCAACCTGCCCCATCTTCAGGTTCTGGTGCTTGAGGGTAGAGGTAACCTTCCCTTACTGCCATCCTAAAAATTGCCTCAAAGTGAGGAATCAGATTATCTACCTCTGGGGTTGACCCTTCTCCATCAAACTCTATCATATTTACACCATTGCCCGCATTATGATTGGGCAACGGGTTTGAGGTAACATTGGGGAGGGAACCATTTCCCTCAATCTTCAACCACCCGTTCCTGATTAAAGCGTGCACTCTCCCTCTGAGTGCCCCGCAGTTGTCAGTTGAATGCCCTTGTGCCCCTCCATGATACTCACAACGGGCAGTGGCATCATACCACCTGGGGTATGGTGGCTGAATTGGGTCTAGGGGAACCGGTACTATCTGGTTTATACCGACGAGGTATCGGTATATTTCACTGAGTGGGAGGGGAAGGGGTGGATCAGGGTTTCTTGGTGGTCTGGGGTTATTTTGAGGTGGTCTAGGTTGGGTAGGTGGAGGAGGCGGCCTGGGTTGATAATTCATAGGTGGTGGATACTGTGGGCGCGGGTGTGGATAATTTGGGAAAGGGGGTGGAACGTTTGCAATGGTTTGGCCATGAGGGGGAGGATATGGCTGGTAGTTATTTTGAGAAAGTGGGGAATAATTATTTTGCCGGGTGATGGAATGCACATCACCCTCCTTCTTTTTGCCAAAACTGGCAGTTTTCTTTGCAGGATTCTCAGTCAACTCCTGCAGCCGTCCCATCCTTAAATTAGCCTCTATTCTCTCACCAGCTTGGATGATGTCCGAGAAGCTGTTGGAAGTGTTTCTAATCATCAAATTGAAGTAAGGAGCCTTCAATGTTTCAATGAACAGGGAGCATAGTTCATTGTTGGTTACTAGAGGATATGTTTCAATGAACATTGAAGTAAGTGACGCCACATCGACTGAACCATACATGTTCAGCCCCTCTATTGCTCTCAGTCTTTCCTCTAGAGCAGACAGCTTTTCATTTTCTCTAGCCTTATTTTCTCCTCCTACTGCAAAAGATGCTCCCCCAGCTGGGAAATGAGGGGTGGAGTGAACCGGAGGGATCAGTATTGAAGGGTATGGGTCGGCATTTGAGACAACCGGGTAATGGGAGAAAGGTAGGTCATTATTTATAGTAGCCGAATTGACAATGATTGTCGGATCCGGGATAGGTGACTGAAAGGTGAAAGAAGTTGAAGCTTGATGCGGATCATTTGTTGTAGGAGGTGGGGGAGGTAGTGGTAAGTTAGGTTTTGAAGCAGGTTTATTCTGGGACATCTCCCTCATTAGTCTCATAAGTTCTGAGACCTGATCTTTCAACTCGGACACTTGCCCTTGTAGGTTCTGTACTTGTTCCTGGTCTTCCATTAGTCTTCTTGTTCGTGATCTTGTTAAGTACACTCGTTTGGGTTGAACCGTGTGCTTGGTCAGACTTGCTTTGTTTGAAGCAATGTTGATTTTTTGTAGGGAAGTAAAAAAGCTTTTAATAAATTTTGAATTTTGTAAAAACTAAAGGTCCTGGTTCAGACAAAGGATACAGTGGCATTTGGGAGCCAAAATGAAATCTGCAGAAGGATAATTGCATCAATTTTATCATGGCATCGTTCGATAGTCTGACTGTGAATGACTGGATTGAATGTGCATCTGTGATACCTGTCCATATGGCACATCCAATTTTTCGTATAACCCTAGCGAGGGGGTTCCTACGGGAGTCATACTATTCATTCATAATTTTGCTAAATAATGGCCCAAAAATCATTCTATTAACTGAATAATTCATACACAGCATTCTTTACATCGGCCTAGGCTCAGGGAGGTTCTTTATAATGAGATTACATTTTCTGAGATACTCATACAACCTTTCTTCTTGTCTGGCAGGGTCGAATATTTTCAGAGCATACTCGGATTCAGGTAGGAGTTCTTGTTTTCCCTGTGCTATCACTCTCTCCAGCTGGCCGACATTCTCTTACAGCTCCTGATAGAGAGTAGCTTGTCTCTCTTTTTCCTTTCTTTCCTTAGCACATTCTTTCAGAATATCGTTGATAAGTAGTGCCTATTCCTTCAATTCGAGCTTCTTCTTTTTGTTTTCTTGTTTATACTCTTCTACGAGTATCTCTTGGTATTTCATTTTTTCCTGAAGCTTACTATTCTGTATTTCTACTTCTTTTACCAGAGCTTGGAGAGAGCTTTTTTCCTTTTCCCACCGTGCCTCTTGCTCTTCTAACCCCATCTTTTCGGCCCTTGCCTCTTCCCTGAGCCTTCTCACTTTTCTTTTAAGGTTCTACTGTTGATCCTTCAACTGTTTTATTTGTTCTTGCAGTTGCGAGTTCTCGGTGTTTGCCTTCTGTAGTGAGTCAACCAGATGATTATTAGCTTCTTCTAATAGGACATTTCGGCGAGGGTCGCTGCCTTCGAATTTTGTTGAATCTGCAGTTAAGTGTTCTCGATCCCTATCAGCCCTCTATTTAAGATAATCGCCCGTGGCACTCGGACCTTTAGGTGACCTTTCCAACAGAGTGATGTTTTCCCAAGATTTGCGAGCTATTTTCAACCCTTCCTCTTCCTTGAGCTCATGGTAGAAATGACCTTGGTGGTATTCTTCAATGTTAATTCTGAACTGTGTGGAGCCGAACTGTCTCATTACTAATGTCGGAGTGTAACTTGCGTATCCAGTTACTCCGATTAGGGATACCGATTGATTACCCCCCGTGCTGATCAAAATGGATTGACTTGACGTCCACAATTTCCTCCAACAGTAGTCATGGCTATTGAAGCTCAAAATCCGTTCTTGCCACTGTGACTCATCCTTCGGGCTGATTACTAATCGGGTCATTTTCTTGATGAGAGGCTGATCAAGGTACCAAGTCAATCCCTTTGTCTCCACAGGACACATATGACTAATAATCCAGAGATGCAACAATTGAGAACAACACTTAATGGACCCCTTGCCTTGTTGCCTGCAATAAGTAAGGGTTAAGAAAGTCTCGGCAAGAATTGCCGGTATTGGATTGACCTTCTATTTCTCTACTGCCCAGAACATTTCCACAATGCCGCAGGTTATGATTCCGGAAGGTCCAGGGAACAAGATCAGGCCGTAGACTGCTAAAGCGAGTATCAATGAAGCTTGATCCCACTGTTCATCTTGGATGCATTGATCTAACCCCTTGTTGAGATAAGTCCAATACCATCCATGCATGTTTCCTTTGACAGTTTCTCTTGCCTTTGCTTCTTCTGGTGGGATCCCCAGCATATGTGCGAACCGTTTCCAGGTCTGCCTATGTTCGAGGTGTAGGTAAATTCGATTCTGCACCGCATAAGGGATTTCTAGCAATGTTTGATATTCTTCCATAGTGGGAGCAGTATCGATGTCGTTAAAAGAGAACACCCCAAACTTAGGATTCCAAACTGACAACATGGCCTTTAGTGCCGGGACTTGAACTCTAACTCGCATCAAGGTTGCAATCCTCCCATATTTCTTCTCAAATTGTGCTTTGACCTGATCGGGAAATGACTTCCAACCATTGGCCAGACCCTCGAGACTGTTCATTCTGACTTCAATCTTGCTCAGGTCCAATGGAGGTAATGAGCTAGTATCACTTTGTAGGGGCACTGAACTATTTTTGGGCCATGGTTTAGCATTCTGTTCTGATTTAAGAACTTCTTCTGCCGACTGACTCGAGGATGCCATGTTAAAGAAATGATGCTTATCCTTTTACAGACCTTAATTTGGTGATGCCTGCGGGAAAAACTTGTTAGCAGGATAAATTCAGGTAATCTTGAATGATACTGTTGGCAGAGTGACACCTACACATTTATCAAAGTAGGAAAGTGTGTAGGTTTTCTTAACAGTATGATTCAAGATTACCCTCAAAATAAGAACTAAATAAAATACAAGCAGAATAGGGTAAGAGTAAGTATGCCCCTTTTGTCCTAAAATAAGGAGAGTCCTAGTACCGGCTGGGTGCTACCTAATTAGATAGTTCTATCTTATAGGGTAGCTTGCTACGGCTTCCAACTATCGTGATAGTTTAGCTCAAGGTCTAATTTTCTAAAAGCCACAGGTTCCCAAATTGCCCCTACTGTAAATAGTAGAGCCCCATTCTATCCCCCATGATACTATCGGGAAAGTTCCACGGGTATCACAGTGAATAGAACGAGTTTCAATTTGAGCAGAAGCCTTCACGGATACTAACGGGGTAAAACCCACTGCACTTACATGACCCCCTCCTACTTTCCTAAAAGGGTAAGAAAGCCCGGGTATAGGGCTGAAGTGTGTGAGGACATCGTGTGAATGTTCAGTGTGTGTAGGGACACCTTTACCTCTTCCCAATACAGGGGGAAATTTTCTTTTTTTCTTTCAAACAAAGACCGCTGTAGGAAGTAAAACAAGCAAGACAAGTCAAAATAGTTAGCAGGAATAACAATAATTAATGTATAAAATTTTGCGGAGTGAGCCCACCTAACTATGATTTGATTGCAAAATTAAATCTACTTTTGGACCTCTGGACCGGGGTTAAGTTAGTTCCCAGTGAAGTCGCCAAGCTGTCGCAAGGTGATTTGCGGTCGCCTGGACGAACACTCACCGAAGTGGGAAAGAGTGAGGAGTCGCCACTTTAATTTGGAAGGAAATTAAAGAAAACCATTTGCGAAGATAAATTAAAACGAAACCACTTCAAAAACAGAGATTCTAGGTTCGGGGTCCGTAAACGGGTGGGGAAGGTGTTAGGCACCCCACCTCGTCCCTCAATGAGGGTAAGCAAATTTAACTTTAAGCTTTTTATAAACTAGGATTGATAGTTAGGAGGTTCGAACGGAGATGTAATCCTCTTCGTAAAAGGAATATTTAATTTTTCACCAATTCGGGTTGCCCAGATACATAAATAAATGAGTCGACCCTTAGTGAGTTACTGTTGCATATTAGTTTTGTTTAAGGGGCCATTTTGTATATTTGTTAGAGTTCAATTTGAGAATCGGATAAGAACTCTCCTCCGATCTCTTTTAGATTAAAATTAGAATTTTGGATTGAGAATCGGATAAGAACTTTCCTCCGATCTCTTTTTTAAATATTTGTTAAAAATTTAGATTGATAATCAGATAAGAACTCTCCTCCGATCTCTTATAAACATTTGCTAAAATTTTGGATTGAGAATTGGATAAGAACTCTCCTCCGATCTCCTTTTAAATATCTGTTAAAATTTTAGATTGAGAATCGGATAAGAACTCTCTTCCGATCTCCTTTTAAATATTTGTTAAAATTTAGATTGAGAATCGGATAAGAACTCTCCTCCGATCTCCTTTTAAGTATTTGTTAAAATTTAGATTGAGAATCGGATAAGAACTCTCCTCCGATCTCCTTTTAAATATTTGTTAAAATTTAGATTGAGAATCGGATAAGAACTCTCCTCCGGTCTCTTTTAAATATTTGTTAAAATTTTGGATTGAGAATCGGATAAGAACTCTCCTCCGATCTCCTTTAAATATTTGTTAAAGAAAAATTTAAGTGAGAATCGGATAAGAACTCTCTTCCAATCTCTTTTTAAACATTTGCTAAAATTTTGGATGAGAACCGGATGAGAACCCTCCTCTCTCTGATCTCTTTTACTTGAATGGGAGCCAGATAAGGACTTTTCCGATCTCTTGAAATTTTACGTATCGTAAGAGCCTAAGACTAAAGATTCTGGTATTCAAAGATGCCGGGGACCTGAATAAAGCTTCTTTTGGCTCATTGGTACCCCGCGACTTGACGAGGGACACTAGGCTGAATTTTACCGACCTCTTATGTAGTCACCTTACAAGCACCTTTTGGCAAACGACGCTTGATCTACCCTATTTGCTCATCTAAGGTTTGGTTTTATTCCGACTTGTGACGTCTTTCCCAATCGTTTTCTATGTTGTTCTAGTGATTCGACTTTACTATTTTCTAACTTATTATTCAGATCTTTCAATATTTTAAGGAAACTCTTAAGATACAATTACCTACATTTTGTCCAACTACTTATACGCTACTCGGGACTAGAATATTCACATTTGGGAGTCAAAAGAATGAACTGATGAACAAAAAGAAAATTTGAGAAAGGCCTTCTTCGGAGGCCTTTTTAATCACAATATGAAATTAACGAACATTACTAGCATGAAGCAAAAGAAGTACGTAAAATAAAAATGAGCACTAAATAAAGCAGCGGTAAAGCACACTCACCTGTAGGGAATCGGAACTATGAGATTAACTATGAGTCACAAAAGCGTGATAAAGTTACGGGCTGATATCTTAAGGACTGAGGTTTGCCTTGGGATGATGAATATCTCGTTAAGATACAGTCAAGCTGGAGCAGTAACTTGGTTTGGCGAGGTTAAACTTGGGAAATGGGAACGGAAATAAAAATAACAAAGACTAACCTGATGGTGAGAATATCACGGAGCAATGAACAAACTGAAAATAAAGAGTTTCAGTATTCAAGACCTCGTTCAAGAAAATACTTTAGAAAACTGGTTTCTGAAGTTTTTCTATCTTTCAAAACTTAAAAAGAAATAGTAGAGTAACAAACTGAATTGAGTTTCAGAGTTCTTCCGCTATAATTCCCACCCTTTTCCTTTTTCTTTTTTTCTTTCCGTCCCCTTGAACAGTTTTCATGTAGGCATTTATAGGAACCGGGTGCTCCCCCTGAAGGGCCAAGATCTATTTTGAGGGAAATGGAGGGTCAGGATCTCAAAGGACATGATCTGAGGCTCAGGAATTAAAGAGAATCAGAACGGACGGTCGAGATCCCCTTCAGAATATTTGTCCTTTTCCTCTTCTAATCTGACGGTCCCAAATTCTCTTGTCCGGGGCGATCCGAGGGTCGAGAATAAAAGACGCTGGTCTTGTTGCCTTCTTCTTTAATCCTAGGGTCCCGGGCTTGTCCTTACAAGTGAGATCAACGGTGGAGATTGGGATGTACAAAGCTGTCATGACATACTCTGGCACATGTCAGTAATGTGGGCGATTCTCAGGCGTGCGGTGGAGATCTCGTTTGCAACACTTTAACTACCTCGGCTCTGATTGTGACGACAGCGGCAGGCGTCTTATTCTCTTTGTTTTCCGATCTCCCGATCTTTCCAACATGATCCTTTTCCGATCCCTCATGCCGAGCTCCCCTCTTCCGACCTCTCCTACTCCGGTCTTTTCCTTTATCAGGTCCGGTCTAGTCAAAGCATTTATTCCCTCAATTTTTGGGGCATCCGCTTCGTTTTCCGCTTAGTAATAAATGCTCGGACCATCCGCTATATATATACCTTCAACCGGGAAACCTTCTGCATTTGATTTTCTCCCCTTTTCTCCTTATTTTTCCTATTCTAGCTGCTCCGGCAACAATCCCGGACATGATGACCGCTTTTGATCTTTTTCCGGTTGCCCTCTTTATTCCTTCCCTAAAAATTTACGATCCAGGTGAACGGGAAATTATGATAACTTCATTTGATGACCGTGAGAGAACCGGACTAATTTACTGACCTGGATCGATGACCTCGATCTCATTGATCTCGAATCATTCGACCGATACAAATGGCGAACTGATTTCGAGCGAGAAGACTGCTAATATTCCCCTTAACACCGGTGAATGCTCCTTGGCGTTCATCTGGCTCTTCACCACACTGGGTGTTCCGACAGCGGCTTGGTTTCGAGCGGTAACTTTGATGACGACCTCTCTCATTCTCATGAGAGTCATAATCCCCCCATCTAAGCTATACATCTATCCGATGTCAACAGCCGGTCTCCTAGTCAAACACATCTTTTGACTCAGCCACGAGATTAGGCTTTGACATAGGCCTTTTAGATAGGATGTTCCACCGATCTCTAAAGATTGCCCTTATGATGTAATCAAACCTTTAATGTAATCCGATCTCTAGAGATCGCCCAAATGGTGTAATCAGACCTTTAATGTAATCCGATCTTCTGAGAATAAAATTTTATTTTGTTAATTATCATTTTTATTATTATTTCATAGGTTATTTTCCGATCCCTGAAGTATTTACCCGATCTGACCCTTAATTTTAATGACCTTATCCGATCCGTAACACATTAATCTGTCGCTCTATAGTTAACCCATCTCTTTATGGAATCTTTGGAATATTTGTGAGACGTGTCAGAAAAGACTGGCGGATCTCGTTAACCGATGCGCTGCTTGGGACATCGTGAGCATTAAATGCTCGGACGGGTATAAATAGGGGGGAAGGGTTAGCCAGTTGCTCCCTTATGTCATTTTCAGCCTCTCGCGAACAACTTGAAAATTCTCTCGTTTTCTCAAGTTCTTCCAACACCGATCAGACTCCGGTAAGGGTTTTGATCTTTCTTTTAGTTTAAATTCTCTGTTTCCTTTGAAAATGAGTGGCGCTGAGGGTCAGAGAGCAGCAAGCCCCCCTTCCGTTCAGATCTCGTGGTCATCTGATGAAGTGGAGGTGGTCGGACCAAGCGTGCGACCTGAACCTCCTAGGGTCTCTGTTCCAGCTCGGGGGCAAGTTGCGCCATCAAGGCATGTACCTTCTTCAGGGAGGGAAAATCTTCCCATGGACGAGCTGCCATCGATTCTTCAAGAAACCGACCTACAATCGTTCAGCCAAGAATACAACATTCATCCTGATTCATTCGAACTCATTCGGTGTCACGGCGATCACCGAGCCGATCACTTCTTCGAAGAGAACGACATGATTATAGTATACGAAAAGCAACTAAAAGCCAAGCTGCGGTTCCCTCTTGACGACTTCTTCAAAGAAGTCTTAAAATTTCACCAAGTGTACATAGCCCAAGTCCACCCGAACTCGTGGCGGATCCTAGTAGCCTTCAGAGGCCTCTGTCAAGCTAAGGGATTCCGTCCTACAGCTAAGGTATTCGCCGAACTACATAGATTAACTCGTCGAAAGGACGATGAGTATTGGTTCTTCCAGGCAAAGCCACATTGCGGGCTTTTCACCGATCTACCCTCCTCCCTGAAGAATTGGAAGAATCGCTTCTTCATTTTAAGGAGCAAAATTCCGAACGGCTTTGAGGGTTTCCCCCGTAGCTGGCTGCACCAGGGCCCCGTACTTCCAAAGCGCCTCACCTTGAATAGGGAAGAAGGCCTGATGGTGATGGAGCTGAAAGATCAGGCGGGCAGAGAGAAGTTCTCTTGTTTGGATGCGGTGACTGCCGAACTGCATCACTGGACAATGGAGTTGATCACCGGCGAAAATCGGGGGCTTCAGCTCTCTGACCTCGGCCTCGGTATTTTCTATATCTCAGATCTTTAGACCTTAGTGATCTCACTGACCTCTTCTTTGTGCAGGTATGGCAAACGGTGAAGCTTCCAAGGAGAGCCGAAAGCGGAAGAGAGAAATCTCCCGGAAGGTACTGGAGATGAAGCGAGCTGAAGCCCTGCAGACACCCAGCCATGAGCCCGGGGAAATACAAGGGGGCTCATCTCAACCTTCGGGGCAGCCGATCCCAGAGGTAGAAGTGAGCCGATGTCCTCCTCTCCAAGAAGAGCCACCTCCACCTCCTCCAGTCGCTTCGAGTACAGAAGGGGGTCCTTCCCAACCTACCCCAAGGACCCTCTCCCGCGGTGCTCAGGTGCTGATCCATTCCCTAGAGAAAAACCGAACTGTTCGGGAGAATCCGAGTTTGGCTAAGGTTCTGGGGGCTTCTATCTGCCTTTGGGAGGATTGGGACAGGCTGTCCTTGGATAATCTTGACGACATGCTGACCCAATCCATGAGCCTGAACGTGGAGTGCTTGGTGAATCAGCACATCGTCCGGGAGAAGGCTCACCGCCTGGGTAAGGAGGTCGAGAAGATGGGTCATGAAGTGACTTCACTCTGATCCCAACTCTCATCCACTCAGAACTACATATCTGAAATTGAGGGGCGGATGAAGTTCTACTAGGACAAGCTGGCCGAGCAAGCTCATGTTCTGGCCGAGCGAACCCATGTTCTTGAAGAAGTTCAGGTGCTCCGGGCTGGTGAAGTTGCTCACCTTACTGAGGAGCTCAAGGCGAAAGAGGAAGAGGCGGTGACAAGGGAGGCTGGAGCTTATGTAAATGCCCACAGGGATCTCTTGGCTGAGCTCAAGAAGCGTTATCCCGAGGAGGACTTCTCCTGGATGGTCGACCTGGCTCCCCAAGATGAAGAGGAAAGCGAGGAGGAGGCTGAGGGTGAGAGAGGAAGTGAGCAAAATGTAGATCAGGCTGGGGATGATCCTCCAGTCGAATGACTTGTACAAATTTTAATATGAAATGAAATTCCCTTTTTGTTCAGTGAATGGATGTGATCGGAAAATCTCTAAATTACTTAAGCACTTGATTGTCTGAGCATATTAAAACAACTAAAAGCGATTATTAATCTAAGTGTGAGAGATCGGAAAACACAATAAGCATGAGATTGAAAAACACAATAAGCATGAGATCGGTAGGGAACCAACGCTAAACGGGACTTGATTAAAATTTGAAATTTGGCTTAGACACTTAAGATCGGGATCATCATTAAACCGGATTGGAACCTTGACTTGGTTATTCCTAAACTTTTAAAAGAGAGATCAGCAATAAAACTGGTGACATAAAGATCTAGTGTTGGTTCAATTTCGTCTGTCAAGAGAGCTCGGGAATGTAATTGACTAGTCAAGAGATTTGACAATTGGTCTGAGAGGTCGGTGAGGCTTTAAATGACATGGGGACTTAGTATTGATTCGATTCCTCTTTGAAGAGAGATCGGAAATATGGTTATCTAGCAAAGAGAGGTCGGAAATGTAATTGGCTGGCAAAGGGAGACTTAGTGCTGGGGATTGGTCTCGAAATTTATTGATTCCGGGGATCGGCCAAAATATGGTGTCGACACTAATGGTAATGTGAAAACCTCAGAAAAGAATAAAAAACCAGTTTGAAAAATTGAACCAGAGTTTCGAAAGCAATTAAATGTTACTGGAAAAATGGATCAGACCGGTAAGGGGCAATTTGGTCAATTCACCCTTAGAGGTGACTTTTGGCCTAAATTGAACTTCAAGAAAAAGATTGGAAGGATAAAATTTGAAGAAAGTTGAAGGGAATTTAAGTTTCAAAGGCTCATAAAAAAAGTTAGTAGTAATCCTTCTAATTTCTCTCTAAATCTATGCTTAGGCACTTTAAACAAGTTAGAAATTGTTGAAAATGAAACAAAAATAACATGTTAAGGGACCCCATGAAATTCGGCCACCTTGAGTATGCTTAGGGTTTGATGGAATTTGTTGGAATTAAAAGTGTATTCAAGCTTAATTTAGTATGTAAATGTGTTGTATACATGATTTCATAAATTATGTCAATTGCATAATTAGGGTTCTTGACCAATGGGAAATTGGGGAAAATTTTGGGGATTTAATGAATTGATGAAAATTGACCTAATTGAGGCCTAAATTGGTCAATTGGTGTGAATTGGACTGTGATTGAATGATTGAAACTAAGAATGAATGGTGTATGTGTAAGGGTTAATTCTGACAGCTTGACCCATGCCCATTCAAATGAGTATAACTGAAATTATGTTGCTCCAATTAGTGTGACACTAACTGGAGATGAAAATTAAGACCCAAAGTTATAGTTTTTATGCAGAAACCTTGCCCTAAAACTGACTATAAGTTCGTGAAAAATTGGGTTGAATCCGGATTAGGTACACTGCCCCTATACATAATTGATCATATGAACAGTACTTGTTCAAATGGTCATAACTTGGTGTAGAAAGGTCCAAATGACTTGATTTTTATATCAATGGAAAGCTTAGACATAGTAGAATAACTTTCATGTAGAACACTAACTCAAATTCTAGCCACAACCTAGTCAAATTACCAACCAAAGTTGGCTTACCAAATCTGCCAAAACCTAAAATTTGCCCAGAATTTTGGAATTGACAAACTCGGCTAGCCTTAGAAAAAGTAGCATAACTTGAACTATAAAACTCCAAATGATGTGATTCAAAAAGGGAATTAAAGCTAAGACATTAAGGAACAACTTTGATGAAAGAAAGTTAGCCAAATTTTCATTGTAGATGGTTCAATAGAACAGTAGAACCAAGTGATCCAAAACTGAAATTTTGAAATTTCACTTAGGGAGTTTAGAATTTCAATTGGCACTCAATACCAACACAATTGTAACCCAAAATGTGGTATGTGGGTGCAATTAAAATTAGTATAACTATTTAGTATGAAAAAGTCAACATTTTGACTAATTGGTCAAATAAATAGTAACCATAAATATATCACATACAAAGAATTCAATCCTTAGAGAAAACTTATAAGAAAAATTTAGTGTGCATAAATTTAATTATTGAATCAATTATGGGAAATAAGTTGAATGAATATTAAAATGCTTTAAATTGTGTGTTTCAGTAGAAAAAGATACTGGAAATGATAGAGAACAAGTGAGTCAAGGCAGAGAGGTGACTCATTAGAGGTTTGTGCATAATAATTTTTGCTTTCTCATTTTCTACTTAAAAATTTATTTGAACATGTATTATGAGCAATTTATGTTTATTATAGCTTTGAAAAATGTAGTGTTGCCTATTTTGTAAATGAAAATTTGGAATAAAAATTTCTTAGTGCTTTGCATGAAATGTTTGAATACTATAATTTTGAATTTGGTTTTGGCATCACACTTAGCATGGCAGTATCACTATATTCCTCCTCCATTTATGGGATTGAGATTAACTATGTTCCTCCCTCTCTGGTTTGCCAGTTTGAGGTTGAGATTGGATGAGTACTCATATAGCTAGCTAGCCACCTCCCTCATTGATTTCGATTAGCGAGGTTGAGATTGCTTTGTCTTGGTGTACAACACGACATTTATTGAAAATTTTGTGTCATGACCTAAGATGTGTATTAATTGGCAAAACTGTGATTTATAATTTATTTTGATAAAATAGTATTGTAAAAGTTGACATCAATTTCATGAAATGTGATTGTGAAAGGATTTAAAAATGTGTTTATCGATGTATACTTTTTATGTTCAGTCATTTTAAAATTTTATTGTGCACCACTGAGTGTTTGCTCAGTGATGGCTTTTTTTTGCTGTCGCAGATAGGGGAAAAGACAAAGCAGCAGAGTGAGTTGCTACAGTGATAGGGGAGCACTGTTAGAGGATTTTTGTATGGGTATATTAGTTATACCCTTATTATTTAGTTTGATGTAAATATTTTTCTTCATATGTATCTTTTGTACTAGTTAAGCAGTTGTACAGTATAATTTATAATGATATTATTTTTGTTTTCTTTTCTTTAAAATTTAGAATTTTGTGTCTATATTGAATTATATATTAAACAAAATTGATGTTTATTTTAAAATGTGTTGAATTGAGTATTAATGGATATTGAAAATGTATTGAGATTGTGTTAAATTAAGGAATATTGAAGTTGAGATTGGGAAAAACTTTATTGGAAGAGCTTTCTTTTCAGGTTTTGAAAAACTGTTTTTTCAAATTACAGCCGACACTCTGCCGAAATTTTTATAAAATTTACGGAAAATAATATTTACCAAAATATTTGTTTATGACATAAACTCCAACTAAAGGCTTTTAAATAATGCTTTAACATTACTTTACAATTTTAAAATGAATTGAAATTGTTCAAATCCCTTATAGTGTATTTAATGAGTTATCGATAGGCGAAGTTTGGTAATTCATTAGGTATACTACGGGATCATGTTGCGCCTTACAAAGGGGTAAGGTGTGACATGTTTTAGTGGTATCGAAGCTAGTTTTCCTAGCTATGTTTTGAATGAGTTTTGAATTCTGCATTGAATATTTTCTTTGATTAGTACAACTGCTCAAGTGTCTTTAATTGATACATATGATGTATTTACATCATGAATATGAACTAATAGAGAAAATCCTCCTTGTGTTTGTTGTCAGGGAGTAAATAATCTCTGTAAAATGAAATGGAAGAAGAGGAACATTCTGTTGAACAGTCTGTTGAGGCTGAGGCACCAGGGGAAGCCCCAGCTCTCCAGAATTTAAGTGGGTCAGCCACTCTAGCTCCTCCAATGCCGTAGTTTTCTGCTCAGTTTGCTCAGCAAATAGCTACACTGTTTCAACAAATGGCTGAAAATATGCCCATCCAAGCCCCAATTCAAACCCCAGTGGCACAACCATAGCCTCCAGCTAGGCAGTATGACAAACTAATGAAATTTGGGACAACAGAATTTAAGGGTACTGTGGATCCACTAGAGGTAGAGCAATGGATTGAAAGAATGGAATGGGCATTTAAGAAGCTGCATTGTACAAAAGAACTCAAGTTTGAATACTCGGTCTCTCTATTGCAAGGGGATGCTTATGAGTGATGAAAAACCATCCCCCACAGCTTAGTCGAGCTCCAGTCCTCACATGGTCTAATTTTTTGAAGGAATTCTGGCAAAAATGGGTCCCTGATATGTACGTTGACATGAAGTTGCAAGAATTTCTGAGCTTGAAACAAGGGGACAAAACAGTAGCAGAGTATGAGAGAGACTTCTCCAAGCTAAGTCATTATGCTGGAAGCCTACTTACTACTACCAGAGATCGGTGCAAACGTTTTGAGGCCTGGTTAAGCCCTAATTTGGGAATGCAAATAGTGGGATTCCGACACCAGAATTTCTTAGAGCTAATCTCACAAGCCCTGGAACTAGAGAGGATTGAAAAGGAAGGAACAATTAAAAAGGGTACCGAAGAGAAAGAGAAAAGTGGAAAGACTACTGGTTAAACTCCTGATAGTGGATCAGGAAAGAGGAAATACTTTAGGGGATCTAGTTCACACAAGTCAGGTAGAGATAGATCTTCTGGACAGAGACCACTCCGATCCGGTCAGCAGACCCAGCAGACACCCAAAGGTGCACTCTCTGTCCGTCTATGTGAGACATGTGGTAGAACACACAGTGGAGTATGCTATAGAGCCATAGGAGCATGTTTTAATTGTGGAGGGACCAGTCATTTTGCTAAGGACTGTACAAGTGCACGCCGTTTTGGACCATCTGCTACATCAGAGGGATCAGCCCAAGCTTCTACACCAAGGAGTTCACCAGCAGTTAGCAGAGGCAGAGGTAGAGATAGGGATAGTACACCTGGAAGTCAGAGTACTGTTAATCAGTCAGAACCCAGTAGCACACCAGCTAGAGTGTACACGATGCCTCAGAGAGAGGTGGCTGAGATATCGAATGTTGTAGCTGGTACTTTTTCTATCATTGACCAAGATGCATACGTATTATTTGATCCTGGCTCCACACATTCGTATGTCAGTGCTAGTGTTATCTGTTCTACTGCTACCCCGCGTGTAAAAATGGACTTTGATGTGCTAGTAACTAGTCCATTAGGCCAAGAGGTTAGGGTAAATAGGGTATATAAGGATTGTCCTTTGGTGATCTAAGGACATACTTTTCTATCCGATTTCATGAAAATGCCCTTCAGAGATTATGACATTATCTTGGGCATGGATTGGTTAGCCAGGCATCATGCCATGATTGATCAGAGGTCAAGATCACTTTTGGTCTCCTCGATGCTGATGTGGTTATATATGGAGAGAGGCAGTTATTGCCATCCAACATTATTTCAGCTGTAATAGCTAGAAAAATGATCAGAAAGGGTGTGAAGCTTACCTAGCTCATGTGATAGACACCCAAGTAGAGAGTCCCGCAGTGAGGGATATTCCTACAGTATGCGACTTTCCGAATGTGTTTCCTAAAGAATTGCTAGGGTTACCTCTGGAAAGAGAGGTGCAGTTTGAAATAGAAGTTATGCCTAGTGTGGACCCAATCTCTATTACTCTGTATAGAATGACACCTGCTGAACTAAAGGAGTTGAAGGTGTAGTTGCAAGAGTAACTTGATAAGGGCTTCATTTGCCCTAGTGTCTCACCTTGAAGAGCACCAGTGTTGTTTGTTAAGAAGAAAGATGGCACTCTCTGCTTGTGCATTGACTATAGACAGCTGAATAAGGTGACAATAAAGAATAGATACCCACTGCCCCACATAGATGATTTGTTTGATCAATTGAATGGTGCAGCTGTGTTCTCCAAAATTGATTTAAGATCGGGGTATTATCAGTTGAGGGTGCAAGAGCAGAGTATTCTAAAAACTGATTTTGGAACTCGATACGACCATTACAAGTTTCTGGTTATGCCATTCGGATTAACCAATGCTCCAGCTGCTTTTATGGACCTGATGAATACTATTTTCAGGCCATATTTAGATCAGTTTGTTGTGGTATTCATTGATGACATCTTGTTGTATTCAAAGAATGCAGAGGAATATGATAGGCACCTGCGGATTGTGCTATAGACCCTAAGGGAGAAACAGCAATATGCCAAATTGTAGAAATGTGAATTTTGGCTGAAGGAAATCTCTTTCTTGGGGCATATTGTGTCAGTTGAAGGCATTAAGGTAGATCCTAGCAAGGTAGAAGCCATTTTGAATTAGAAGCTGCCCAGAAATGTCACAGAAATTCACAGTTTTCTGGGTTTAGCTGGATACTACTGTTGTTTTGTTAAGGAATTTTCTATGTTGGTATCTCCACTGACCAAGCTGCTTCAAAAAGATATAAAATTTTAGTGGACTGATAAATGTCAGTAGAGTTTTGATGAATTGAAGGGATGTTTGATTGAAGCTCCAGTCCTAACTTTACCTACTGCGGGTAAAGAATACACTATATATAGTGATGCTTCTCACAATGGGCTAGGCTGTATACTGATGCAAGATCGAAATGTCATTGCATATACATCACGTCAGTTGAAACCACATGAGAAAAATTAACCTACGCATAACTTGGAGCTTGCAGCTATACTATTTGCTCTGAAGATCTGGAAGCATTATCTCTATGGGGAAAATTGTTACATCTACACAGATAACAAGAGCCTAAAGTATTTAGGCACCCAGAAAGAGCTGAATTTGAGGCAGAGAAGGTGGTTAGAGTTGATTAAAGATTATGACTGCCTAATAGACTACCAGCCCAGGAAAGCAAATGTGGTAGCTGATGCTTTGAGCCGTAAAACTATGGCAAGCTTAAGAGTTTCCCCTTTGTCTATGATACATGAGTTGAGAGCACTGCATGCTAGTTTGGAGATAGATGATGAGGGACAGATGGTAGCTGCTTGATAATTGAAGCCAATGTTGATTGATCAGATAAAAACGGCTGCATAAAATGATGAAAAGTATCAGAAATTGATGGAAGAGACTCGGGTTGGCAAGAAACCAAGCTTTACAGTGAATGATGATGGCTTGCTGCTATACCAGGGCAGAATGTGCGTTCCAAATGACATGAAATTGAAACAAATCATTATGAAGGAAGCACATGACTCTCCTTTTACTATGCACCCTGGTGGCACTAAAATGTACAGAGGGGTAAAAGAACATTATTAGTGGAATGGGATGAAGAAGGACATAGCTGAGTACATATCCAAATGCCTAACTTGTCAGAAAGTAAAGGCATAGCATCAAGTGCCAGTTGGTTTGCTACATCCACTGCCAGTACTCGAGTGGAAATGGGAAAGAATCACAATTGATTTTGTGATGGGACTTCCGAGAACACAGAAGAATCATGATGCAGTATGGGTCATTGTGGACAGACTAACCAAGTCTGCACATTTTCTACCAGTGAGGATAGATTATAGCTTGGACAGATTGACTAAGTTGTATCTTGATGAGATAGTGAGATTCCATGGAGTGCCAGTATCAATTGTGTCAGACTGAGATCCTAGGTTCACTTCTAGATTCTTGGATAGTTTGTAAAGAGCCCTAGGAACTATATTGAACTTCAATACGGCATTTTATCCACAAACAGATGGCCAGTCTGAGAGGGTGATTCAGATATTGGAGGATATTCTACGAGCTTGTGTGATTGAGTTTAAAGGTAGTTGGGATACATACTTGCCTTTGATTGAGTTTGCCTACAACAACAGTTATCAATCAAGCATAAGGATGCCTCCATATGAAGCCTTCTATGGTAGGAAGTGTAAAACTCCTCTATGTTGGGATGAAGTGGGTGAAAGGAAGCTGATTGGCCCAAAGATTGTTCAACGGATAGAGGAGAAGATTAAGCTTATCAGAGATCGACTCAAGGCTGCATCAGATCGCTAGAAGTCCTATCTTGATTTGAAAAGAAGATACATTAAGTATACAGTGGGTGACAAAGTATTCCTCAAGATTTCCCCTTGGAAGAGGATTGTGAGATTTGGCATAAAGGAGAAACTAAGTCCTCGCTTCATCGAACTGTCTGAGGTTCTGGAGAGAGTTGGTCCTTTGGCATATAGATTGGTACTACCTCCAGAGTTAGAAAAGATACATAATGTTTTCTATGTATCTATGTTAAGGAGGTATAGATCACACCCCTCTCATGTGCTACCAGTAGAAGAGATTGAAGTGAATCCATACCTCACTTATGAGGAAGAACCCTTAGAGATTTTGGCATATGAGGTGAAGCAGCTGAGGAACAAGCAGATACCACTAGTGAAAGTGCTGTGGAACCATCATTCAGGCCAGGAAGCTACTTGGGAATGCGAGGAGGATATGAGGAGGTAGCACCCACAGCTATTCAGTGACTAAGACCAGGTAAAAATTTTGAGACAAAATTTATTTTAAGGGAGGGAGAGCTGTAACAACCCTATGTTCACTAGTTCTATACATTTTACTGTTCAAGTGACCAGTGTCGATTCGGATAGTTAAGAGGCTTAGAACCATAATTAAGTCATATAGAAAAGTCATAAATATAAATTAATAGCCATTACATGAAGGTTAAATGCACATGAAGAAAACAAGGTATAATGGGTTAAATGAGCCAAGGCCACAGCGATGGATGACCAAACCAGAAAGTGACTATGAGCTCAGTCGCTGCCTTACTTTCGAGTGGGATCCTATGGCACCCCAGGCCTAAGAATTATTGTGAAACTAATGATAATGTGAAAACCTCATAAAAGAATCAAAAACCAATTCGAAAAATTTAACCAGAGTTCCAGAAGCAATTAAATGTTACTGGAAAAACGGATCAGACCAGTAAGTGGCAATTTGGTCAATTCACCCTTAGATGTGACTTTTAGCCTAAATGTTCAATAAAATCTAGGAAATTAAAATATTGAAAATTAGATTAAAGAGAAGAGGTGAGTGAAAGAAAAGGAAAAAGAAATGAAAAAAAGAATTCAAAAAAGAAAAGAATTATGATATCATCCTTACACAAGCATGAGATAATAAAGAATTTTAATTTAATTTAATTATTTTGTGATAAATATAACAAGATAATTAAAAAAAAAGGTAAAAATCCTCATTTTATCTTCTTCCTTGCCACCCCAATTCTCTCTCTCATCTCTCTCACCATTTTCTCTCATTTCTCTACCAATTCCTCCATGAAAGTTCACCCCAAGCTTTCTAAACCCTAAATTACACCCTCAATCCCTTATAAAACTTGTAGAAAACCTCAAATTGAACTTCAAGAAAAAGATTGGAGGGAGAAAATTTGAAGAAAGTTGAAGGGAATTTAAGTTTCAAAGGCTCATAATAAAGGTTAGTAGTAATCCTTCTAATTTCTCTCTAAATCTATGCTTATGCACTTTAAACAAATTGGAAATTGTTGAAAATGAAATAAAAATAACATGTTAAGGGACCCCATGAAATTCAGCCACCTTGAGTATGCTTAGGGTTTGATGGAATTTGTTGGAATTAAAAGTGTATTCAAGCTTAATTTAGTATGTAAATGTGTTGTATACACTTTGATTTCATAAATTATGTCAATTGCATAATTAGGGTTCTTGACTAATGGGAAATTAGGGAAAAATTTAGAGATTTGGTGAATTGATGTAAATTGACCTAATTGAGGCTTAAATTGGTCAATTGGTGTGAATTGGATTATGATTGAATGATTGAAACTAAGATTGAATGGTGTATGTATAAGGGTCAATTCTGGCAGCTTGACCCATGCCCATTCAAATGAGTATAACTGAAATTCTGTTGCTCTAATTGGTGTGACGCCAATTGGAGATGAAAATTAAGACCAAAGTTACAATTTTCATGTAGAAACCTTACCTTAAAACTGACCACAAGTTAGTGACAAATTGGGTTGAATCCGGATTAGGTACCCTGCCCCTGTACATAATTGATCATATGAACAGTACTTGTTCAAATGGTCATAACTTGGTGTAGAAAGGTCCAAATGACTTGATTTTTATATCAATGGAAAGCTTAGACATAGTATAACAACTTTCATGGAGAACACCAACCCAAATTCTAGCCACATCCTAGTCAAATTGCCAACCAAATTTGGCTCACCAAATCTGCCAGAACCTAAAATTTGCCCAGAATTCTGGAATTGACAAAATTGGCCAGCCTTAGAAAAAGTAGTATAACTTGAGCTACAAAACTCAAAATGGAGTGATTCAAAAAGAGAATTAAAGCTAAGACATTAAAGAACAACTTCGATGAAGGAAAGTTGGCTAAATTTCCACTGTAGAAGGTCCAATAGAATAGTAAATCCAAGTGACCTAAAACTGAAATTTTGGAATTTCACTTAGGGAGTTTGGAATTTCAATTGGCAATCAATACTAACACAATTGTAACCTAAAATGTGGTATGTGAGTGCAATTAAAATTAGTATAACTATTTAGTATGAAAAAGTCAGCATTTTAACTAATTGGCCAAATGAATAGTAACCATAAACATACCACATACAAAGAATTCAATCCTTAGAGGAAACTTATAAGGAAAATTTAGTGTGCATAAATTTAATTGTTGAATCAATTATGGGAAATGAGTTGAATGAATATTGAAACACTTTAAATTGTATATTTCAGTAGAAAAAGATACTGGAAAGGATAGGGAACAAGTGAGTCAAGAAAGAGAGGTGACTCATTAGAGGTTTGTGCACAATAATTTTTGCTTTCTCATTTTCTACTTAAAAATTTAATTGAACATGTATTATGAGCAATTTATGTTTATTATAGCTTTGAAAAATGTGGTGTTGCCTATTTTGTAAATGAAAATTTGGAATAAAAATTTTTTAGTACTTCGCATGAAATGTTTAAATACAATGATTTTGAATTTGGTTTTGCTTCACACTTGGCATGACAGTATCACTATATTTCTCTCTATTTATGGGGTTGAGATTGACTATGTTCCTCCCTCTCTGATTTGTCAGTTTAAGGTTGATATTGGATAAGTACTCATATAGCTAGCTAGCCACCTCCCTCATTGATTTCGATTAGCGGGGTTGAGATTGCTTTATCGTGGTGTACAATATAGCATTGATTAGAAATTTTGTGTCATGACCTAAGATGTGTATTGATTGGTAACACTATAATTTTGATAAAATGGTATTATAAAAGTTGACATCAATTTCACGAAATGTGATTGTGAAAGGATTTAAAAATGTGTTTATCAATGTATACTTTTTATGTTCAGCTATTTTAAAATTTTATTGTGTACCACTGAGTGTTTGCTCAGCGATGGCTTTTTATTGCTGTCGCAGATAGGGGAAAAGACAAAGCAGCAGAGTGAGCTGCTACAGTGATAGGGGAGCACCATTTGAGGATTTTTGTATGGGTATATTAGTTATACCCTTATCATTTAGTTTGATGTAAATATTTTTGTTCATATGTATCTTTTGTACTAGTTGAGCAGTTGTACATTATAATTTCTAATGATATTATTTTTGTTTTCTTTTCTATAAAATTTAGACTTTTGTGTCTATATTGAATATATATTAAATAAAATTGATGTTTATTTTAAAATGTGTTGAATTGAGTATTGATGGATATTGAAAATGTATTGAGATTGTATTGACTTAAGGAATATTGAAATTGAGATTGGGAAAAACTTTATTGGAAGTGCTTTCTTTTCAGGTTTTGAAGAACTGTTTTTTCAAATTACAGCCGGCACTCTGCCAAAATTTTTATAAAATTTGCGGAAAATCATATTTACCAAAATATTTGTTTATGACATAAACTCCAACTAAAGGCTTTTAAATAATGCTTTAACATTACTTTACAATTTTAAAATGAATTGAAATTGTTCAAAATCCCTTGTAGTGTATTTAATGAGTTATCGGCAGGCGAAGTTCGGTAATTTATTAGGTATACTATAGGAACATATTGCGCCTTACGAATGGGTAAGGTGTGACAGATAAATTCTCTTCTCCTCTCTTCCAGGTACACATTGCTGACATACTTCTTCCTGAAATATTTGAGGAAGAATTCTCATGTTATCTGATCTGGCTACACCTCTCTGGATACTGTGTCCCACCACTGATATGCATCATCCTGAAGTAGGGATACAACTGTCAGTAGTATGTCCTAGAGCATATCATTTTGTATGTATCATGTACATATTTTATTAATAAAAAGGCAATTTCACTTTTCCGTTTACATAATATATTTATGTGTTATAGAAAATGTCCATTGATATTTTGTTAGAAATTCTATTCTTAAGTTGTTAAGAATATGAGTGACAGTATTTATAGCATAAAGTATTATAAATTGGTTCATAATCGAGGATACTTCACAAAGGACATGACTTATCCAGAAAGATTGTAATCATATTTATTCCCAAGGTATCTATATGAGATATAAATAAGATGGAATAGTGAGTCTCATGTCACATAACAAATATGATAGGCACTTATTCATGATAAGTAGGCCGAACTAGTAACACTTATGACAAGCACATGGAGTTTACTCTTGTCAATGCATTATCATATATCATATCAGTGCATATAATCTTTAGATATGAGATAACACAGTTATCTTGTATATAGGTGGTTTAAGTTTGATACTGCTTTCATACTTGTACTATGTATGGGTATATGGGCATGTATTGGCTCCTACTAGTTATATATGGAGATAGGTGTTGATCAACATGGAATCTGTTACCCTAAGTAAATAGAGATAAAATTCTATGTTCATTTAATTGTTCTTGATGTTTCAAGTTCCTGGCCAGGACAAACAGATTTAGTCATAAAAGAGTTTCTGACAAGAAAATCTAATTAATCAAGAACTAGAATTAAAAGAGAACATAATGTTCATAGCAAATGGGGTTTGACATTAACCATGACTCCAGCTCGAATTAGGATTTTGTAACGGAGAGATTTTAGTGCATGGTAACATATGATTAAAGGTTCATTTAAGGTATTCCTTATTACTGATTGGGTGGCCATGGCATACTATGCTAGGTGTCAATCATGGTCTATGAGATGCCTAAAATGATTTAGATAAATCATTTATAGTAAGAAAGAGTTCTAATGATATTAAGAGTTAATATCATTTCTCATGGCCAATAAGTAATGAGCCTAGTAAGTCACACATCTACACAAGCTAATCACCATTTAAAATGTGGTTTAATTGATTAATTAAATAGTTTAATTAATTAATTAAAGAGGTTTGATTTGCAATAAATTTGCAAAGTCCCTAGCATGAATTGAAACCAAATCTAGGTTATTGGATGTATAGTATAAATTAAATTTATATTTAATTTAATTAAATATGAATTTAATTATGAGAAATTAATTAATGGAGATTAATTAATTAATTAAATTATATTTGATATAAATTGATTTAAAGAGGAGAAATTATAATTTTGGATTGAAAACTCAAATTAAAGAGTAAGGGCAAATTGGTCTTTTCACATGGTGACATGTGGCACTATGAGATGGCGACACATTGCACCATATGATCTTGCCACTTGTCTTCCTATGATGGAAGATCACATGTCATGATTTAAATGAAACTTGACACTTAGCTTCATAGGATTAAATCAAATAATAACAAGATGAGATCTTGTGATGACATGTGGCAAGGGAGTTAGGGTTTGACCTAAGTATATAAAGAAAGGTTATAAAGAAAAATAACCTGCTTCTCTCTTTTTCTCAAAACTTACCGTCACATTGCATTCTCTCCTTCTCCTCTCAATTTCTCAATTGATTCAAAGGAAAAACTATGATTTCCTCTTGAATAAAAATTATTAAAAAGCGTTTCTAATACCCAATACATTCATACAACCTTCACAAAGTATAAACCCCATCTTATAATTGGTTGACAAGGCTTGACAATACATTCATAACTTTCACTGTAGAACTCCAAATGAGATGATTCAAAATGATCTGAAAAGCTAAGACATAAACCTAAAACTTTGATTTAGACCTTACCCAAATTATAGGTGTAAGATCCTAATATGTGATATGCAAAATTTACCTGAAAATATGAAAACCCTGAAAGCGCAGGGTTCATGAGTCTAGTAGGTTTGAATGCTCATAACTTGAGCTATATAACTTCAATTTGTGTGAGGCCAATTGGAGATTAAACCTTAGACATAATTATAAAAATGTCATGAAGGAAGCCTGCCCAGAAACTGACCATAGCATGCCCTAAAATTTGCTTGAATCCGGATGTGGCATTCTGAACCTGGACAGAATGACCATTTGAATAGTGCTCAGTAATTTGAGTATAACTCACCCATTTTATTTGTTTTATTTTAAGTGAAAATCATCTTCTTCTCCAGCTATTCTCTCGTCCAGCCCTCTTTCCTATATTTTCCTCTCAAATTCTTTCATTATACTATCATTGAAACACCATTTCAAGCTTCCAAACCATTACCTTCCTTCACCAAAATTATTGGCAGCCTTGATAAACTTCCATAGCCAACAATAAAAGCCAAGGAAAGTGGGAAGAAAAGTGAAAGGAAAATTTGGTTGGCAGCCCCAAAAAGGTGAATCAAGTGTTTGAAGGTTGATTGAAGCTAGCACACAAAGGTTAGTGCTATGATTCCCTCTTAATTTGGAAGTTCTGAAATTTTCTGTTAGGGTTTAGTATATTTGGGGATTTTCTAATTTATGCCCTAATTATTATGATTAATTATGCATTATGAACTTTAGATGAATGATTGTTGAGGATATGTTGATGAAATGATGGATGATTATGATGAGTATGGATGAGTTTTTTAATGTAAAATATTATTGAAAATTTCAAAAAGATGAATAGTGAAATACGCCAAACGGTATTAGAATAAGGGAAACTCCATCAGTTTCTCCTTAGAAAAATAATTGATATTAAAATATAACGCGTTCAAGATTATTAAAAGAATAAAGTAAGATAAGATAGGGTGCTCCGGCACCGAGTGTAACATGCCTTACTTGGCTACACTATAGACGGGTAAAGGGTGTCACACTCCATGAAGAAGCGGAAGCATGAAAAATATAAGTTTAGATCATTGAATTCAAAAATTTTCATCTAGGGTCACATGTATCATGCAAGATTCATTTTTATCTATTTGATTTCAATGATAAACAATATATTAAAACTCTTTTATTATGTTTTTGGATCTATATTTGCCATTTAAGATTTTAAAATTAACAGATTAATTCATTAGAACTCTATATTAGATCAAGAACAAGTGCACTAACCTTTTTGATGCACTGCAGTGTGTTTGGCACTTTTGGGATTCGCCTAGGACACTATATGTTGTCCCTCTAGCTTGTCCACACCAAGATCACCAATGGCAGCCCCTTGAACAACTTGTCAAGCCTTTCCAATCAATTAGAAATTCAGGTTTTGCCTTTTGAGAGATTACAGATGTATACAGGATACTAGAAATGATTTTTAGCAATTTTAATTCAAGAGAATGTTGGCAATTCTCTTTGAATTGATGAGAGATGAAGAAGAAGATAGGGAGAGGCTCCTTTGGATGGCGGCACCAAAGAAGAACAGCAGTCTTTTTTTTTTTTTTTTTTTACTCTTTCATAACAACACATTATATAGTTAGGTCACCACTTAAAACCCTTGCCACATGTCACCTTCTGATTGGCTCTTAGTTTAATTGACCTAATCACATGATGCCAAGTGTCAAACTAAGATTTAATCTTGTCTTTGATCATTTTACATGATTAAAAGACAATTGGCACGCTTATGTGTAGTGCCATTTGTCATCATCTCATGGTGTCACATGCCACCTTGTGAAATGACTAAAATACCCTTGTATCTTAATTTTGAGTTCTCAACCTAAAATAATTATTTCTCTTTTTCTAATCAATTTATATCAAATATAAATTATTAATTAATCTCTATTAATTAATTTCTCATAATTAAATTCATATTTAAACACTTTAAATATAAATTTAACTTATACTATATACTCAATAACCTAGATTTGGTTTCAAGCCATGCTAGGGACTTTACAATCTAATTGCAAACCAAACCTATTTAATTAATCAATTAAACTCTTTAATTAATCAATTAAATCATATTTAATTTAGTGATTACTTGTGTATGTGTGTGACTTACTAGGCTCATCATTAATTGGCAATGAGACATGATATCAATTCTTAATTAGCTATTTTCTTAGAAAGACCAGGAATCTGAGGTTTCTTTTTCTTATTGCCCTTCTTCTTGTTGGACTTTCCAGCATAAGAAGATGCAATCAAAGCTACCTCTTTTCCTTTATTGCCTGGCATATTCTTTTGGGCAATAACCAGCATGTTGAGTAAACCAGCCAAGGTGCATTCCTATTTAGTCATATGAAAATTTGTCACAAAATTCCCAAATGACTCAGGAAGGGACTGAAGGATCAAATCCGTTTACAGTTGGAAATCCATATTAAAGTCAAGATGTTCCAGCTGCTCAATCAGCTGAATCATCTTGTGGACATGATCCCCAACACTTTAGACATCTATCAATATAATATTTCACACCAACCATTTGAGCTGCAATTAGAGAAGGGAGTGGGACTTGAAGATATGGTAGCTCCATTGGAAAATTTTGACAATCTAATAGTAAACAATGAGCTATCACTTTATAAGGAGGAATCAAATGAACAAAGTTGAGAGAATGAAGAAGCTTCATGAGAATTTGAACCTGTAGAAGAAGTTAAACCTCAATAATAAAATTCCTATAAAGATGACTTACCAGTAGAGTTTCCACAAGAATAGAAGTTACTTGAAGAAGAAGTGGAACCTAGAGATAAAGAAAATAACTTCTTTATAGTTGAGGAGTCATTGGAAAGTTGCCTACATGAAGATAAATCAGGAATAAAGGTAGTAAATGAAGAAATTGATAAGACTATCAATTTGAGTTCATTAATGATGTTTACACATATACCACCAGAAGACCCTTTTCTATCATGGACACCTCCTACATCATCGCATGTCTTCCATGAACTAAAACAATCCTCTTCCCAAGCATATAACTCCAAGCCATGTATTGTTCATTTTACATGCAATCTTGTTTTAGATCTTGCCAATCTTGAGGGTACAACAAATCAAGACCCATATGTGGTATTACATGATAACTACTATGGGCGAAAACCACTTTTTTATCAGTAATTCTAAAAGGGGTCAAGCTAAAGACCTTAAATTAGCGCTTCTTGGGAGGCAATCCAAGTTTTAAATTTAATCTTTGCATTTTTTTTTCTTTTGTTTATCACCCTCCCAAACTTGATTTCGATATTTGTTCACTTTGTAAGTTCAAGAAACACTTGAAAAGAGCAATGGAGACTAAGCATACAAATCTTTGAGGGAAGGCACGCGTCAAGGGGGAGTATTTTATATCCATTAGCTTTTCCTTGTTATTATAATTATGATGTTGCTCTTGACCTGATTGTGCTATCTTGATTACATTGAGGACAATGTCAAATTTGAGTTTGGGGGTGCATTTCATGCATTGCATTCATATATTGCATTTCATTCTGCATCACCTTATTATGTCTATATTATATTTGTGTATCAAAATCTAGAAAATTTTTATAAATTTTGAAAATTTTGGACTTTTTCAAAAGGCTTTTAACTTATAATTATGACTAAAATCTTGATGAGCTAATAATTGAACTCTGTTGGAAAGAGGAATGAATATAACTAGATAGGTATAAAGGCTTCAATATGTTGTTTGTGAAAAGCTAAATCACCTAAGTGGAGTTAAACTAGTTAAACCCCTTCATAGTCATTAATCTGTCATATTAAACTTGCAAAATTATGAGAAATTTTTTAAAATACAAGCAAATCTATAAACAATATAATAAAATATTATTTTTACAAAAAATAATATCGATTTATATAAATTATGAAATAAAATATAAAAATTTTATGAAATTTAAATGATTTTTTGAATAAAATATTTTTATTACATTTTAAATGAAATAATCATAAAAATACTATTAATATATATAAAAAGAATTAAATAAGTATTTTAATTAATTATATCATAAATTAATTAAAATTTATTATTATAACAAATAAAAATTTATTCAAATTAAATTAAATAAAAAATTTAATTTAAAATTAATTTAATAATAATAATAATAATTTAACTTATTTAAGATATAATTGAAAATTAAATTAAAAAATATAAATTATAAATTACTCATGAATAATATAGGTATTATGCTTAGTTAGTATAATATAAACAATTATATTAAGAAAATATAAACTTAATTGTTGTTTTCTTTACGCCTTAACACTGTATTAACACACACCTAAAAAGCTTTAACTAAAATCATAGAAACGTGTCATCAATGTGTCAATGAATCAATTGATAGGTTATCTAAATTCATTTGAAGTGACTTGAAATGATAATGAAGCAATTTGACAGGACAAGCAATCCAAACTGAAGGTACAATGTCATTTTTTTCACTTAAATATTTTTAAATTAGTTTATGATATTAAACTTAAATTTATTTAAAAAATTTCGTATAATGTATTTAGAATTTATAAGGAATTAAAACAAAATTTAATGGTACAATATTATTAAGCATATAATAAGAAAATATAATCTATGAATGAACAACTATTATACTATTAATTATATTTGAAGTGTTTATAATAAGTTTATAGATATCATATTCAAAAATATCAAGTTACTTCAAATTAAAATTAAAATATATATATATATAAAAAGAAAGCAAACTTTTATGGAACTATATAATAATTGAAATCAAACAATAAATAGCTAAGTGATATTACTAAATGTCAAGAAACAACTAGGATCATGCGAATGGGTCAAATGATATAATTTCAAGGCTTGGAGGTAACTCAAGTGGGTAAAACATTTAGGTTTTAGGTTTAGAACTTTTTCAATGAGAATAGGAAGAAAAATTTATCAATGTTAATTATTTTCTCAAATAACTTGTAGTTTTAAAGGTTTACATATCCTTATGAATTATAATCTCACAATGTCAAAAAAATTTTAAAGTCACATTTAAAAAGTGTAAATTTTTGGGATAATAACAAAAGTAGAATTTTTACTTTCAAAAGTAATATATTATTTTTCTATACTGAAAACACTTTTGACGAAAAATAATAATTATATTTTCACTCCCTAACCACTTTGACTTTAGGTAGTTTTTTTTTTTTTTTATAAGACATCATTTGTACCAATTTATAAGCATGAAAGCCATCTTCCTAATGTATTAAAGTTGAAATTTCTCTTATAAAATTTTCGTCCTCTTATTTATTACTCTTAAACTAAATTGATATATTTTCTCTTCATTTTTTATAGATTTATTGTTTCCCTTTATTATAGAGTAGTTATAGAGCATTAAATTACTTTTGAATAAAAAGATATCGTAAGAGAGTTATGATTTACTCTTAAGGAATTATAGGGGGTTTAATCTTCATCCAAAAAGATTATTTATTTGAGTTAACTCTTAAAAAATTCATTGAGAAATGACGTAATCTTGGAATAGCCTAATCTCTATAATTTTTTTGTGCATTCCATTTTTCTGCTTCTATTTTTGTTATTTAAATTGTCAATTTTCTCCTAAACTTTTAAATTTTTAATTATAATCCAATTCACTCCCTTCTTAGATTGCTTCAAGGGAGAAAACCTCCAATAACAAAATCATTAGAGCCATAGCATATTGCTTTTTGGATCCTCTCAATCTAAACAAAACCTATATTTAACACAACAAATCCAACAAAATATATGTAAAACCCCACCTGTAGTAGAGAGGGAAAACCCACATTCGGGCAAAGAAGATAGAGAGTCATGCTCTGCTTGAAAGGGGTAGGGGATAACCAACAAAACCCGGCAAAAACGGAGACCTTGTGTTATAAAGAAGTAACGACCCAATAGAGAAATTTTCTCTCTCTAAATTTAGAGAGAGGAGGCATGAAAAAAAATTTAATGTCGCTTGTTCATGTATCTTAATTTGAATATTTGGGAATTCTTGTAGGATCCGAAAAAGGGACACTAGTGTGTGCTTCCTCCGTGTTGGCCTTCTTTCCTATTCTCATACTTAACAGACAATGCTTCCATGCAGGGCTTTTGTGAACTACCTTGCACTGGAAACCCTTCAATAACTAATACAATTGACTCGTTTATCAAGCAAGAATGCATTCAATCCTTTAAAAAAAAAAAAAAAAATCAGATGAGCTCAGATGATATTCCAATCAGACAAAAAAAAAAAAAAAATCTTTTAGCAGAACCCACAAATATATATATATATATAAATATATATATATATATATATATATATATATATATATATATATATATATATATATGTCACCTTGAAACAAAGAGGAAAAAAAAAGACCAAGTGGATTTCACTCATAACATAAGTATTTTTAAAATTTATTTTTATGTTTTAAAATAAATTTAATATAATAGAATTTTAATTTAGTTGGTCAATAAAAAATTTTTTAGAATAAGAATATATTAATTTTATTTTTAATTAAATTTGTAAAAAAATCTAACATTCTAAGCTTTTTCTAAAATAATTTTTTTAAGGGTAAAATATGAGAGTTTATTAAAAATGTACTCACACTCAATATATTTTGAATTAAAAATTAAAATTTTAAAAGGAATGGTAGCCCTGCCAACCTCCTTATACTATATAGATTTTAAAATTATTAAAATACTTTAATATTATTAAACTAAAATTTATTTGTAATAATTATACTTTTTAATGGAAGAAAAATAAAAATAAAAAATATTATTGATACAATGAAATATCGATTTTTTTTTAAAATTTAAACTTGGCAACAAAAGGCATTTTCTTATGAATGTAAATGAATTAAATTATTTATTCTTTATTTATATTCAATTTCTAAAATATATAAATTTAAATAAGTGAATGGTGTTTAAATAAAAAATAACATTTATTCAGCTCAATTTGGTTATATTTTTAATTAAAATAATGTATAATCAGTTTACTATTGAAAAAATAATGAATACAACAACAAAAACTAAATTTTAACTTTAAATTAATTGAATTGATTATATAAAAGTTTTTATTATTTATTTTTATTTAAAATTAATTTTACATTAATATTTCAAAAATTGAGATTAAAAAAATTAATAACACATTTATTAGAGAATATTCTAAAAAAATTATTCTTCCCAATTTTTGTAAAAGGGAGAAAAGAATCCCAATAATAATACTGCTTTTTTTTTTTTATAAAAATTTAAGTGAGGGGCTATCAAATTTAAAAGATTTTATTGAAAAATTATAGAAGTTGGGGAAGTTTAATTTAGTATAGATTTAACTTTTTTTTAATTTAATTTAGAAATTTTAATTTAAGTATTATTTAATTTAAAAATTAAGAAAATTAAACTTTTTATTTTTTTTTCTTAAAATAAAAAATTCAGTTGTAAATTAAGAAATTAAAATTTTAAATTTTTTATTTAAATTAAAAAATTTATTTCATAAATTTTAATTTTTAAATTAAATTAAAACTTTAAAATTAATTTAAATAAAAAGTTAAAAATAATCTAAATTAAAATTTTTAATAACTACAGGGATTAGATTGAAAATTTTGCCATTCTTTTTTAACTTTCAGCTTTTAACGTCCCATCTGAGAACTATCTGCAACCTATTTAAAGCAGAATTGCAGAAGCAAAAGCTAAATCTTCATATACCCTAATTTCCTGCTTCCCGCCTCCATAGCCAAAAACCCTAATCTGATCTACAAAATGGGCCGTCGAAAGAACACCAACAATAACAATCAGGGCTCAATGGGCTTCACCAACGCGCAACACCAGGGCACCAAGATTCGATTCCAAGGTGAAGACGAAGAGCTGACCACAGAGAGCTCAATTCTTGACGAGTCAACTGTAACCGGCGACAAAGCCATTGCTATGGACGACGATTCCATGTGCGAGCCCGATGTCTCCTTTGTCGATGGTGATGATGATAAAACTAGCGCCGATTATTACTTCGATTCCTATTCTCACTTTGGTAACTCAACGTTTGCCCCCTTTTTTTATTTATTTTGTTTCTTTTTTCTTGCTGAAATAAATTCAGGAAAGTAAGGCCCTGAATTTGTAGATTCTATTTGTTTATTTATTGCTAAAACGCGAACTGGACTTGGTTCTGCGTAAAGATTAGTGCTTGGCTCGAAATAGATATTTGTACTAGGTTCAGATTGAGTGAAAGTTTAAAGCTCTACACTTGTTAGTTAATGAAGCTTCTACATTATAGCTTTTCTTGATGCAAAAAGTTTTAAATGTAATTTCAAGTTCTACTTAATGAAATTCTGCATGTTCTTCTTCAAATGGGTCTGTGTGGCGTTTGGAATATATGGCAAACGGGGTATAGAAATGTATTTCTTTTTTCATTGTATATATTTACTGAACATAACTTTGCAGAAATTAAATTCTGTTTTCTGTCTGTTTTTGTCTTCACAGGTATTCACGAAGTAAGTGCGTCGCCCCTGCGTGCAAATATCATCTCTTGGAACTTCAAATGGCTGATTTGTTAAATTCCTTATTATCTGTTTTTCTTTTTGGATATTAGTTCAAATTGTGATTAGCTTTTATGGGAGCATGCATTTGTAAAATGGTAATACACTCATAATACAAGTACTTGTAGGTTTGTGATAGTAAGACTAGCGTCCATTTGTCCCTCAATTAGTACCTCACAGAAGCCACTGGAAATTGATGATTCTTTCTCTAACTCACAATGATAACCACTTTTTAAACGATAATTGGGTTTACCATTGAATACCTTGCTTCATTACCATGTATCTCCATAAATTTATTGTCTCGTCTTCATGCATCTGTATTAGTTCAATATTTTTTGCCAAGGACAACTTTTCTTGCAGTATTTCTGTTGTATCTAGATGACTTTGTAAACTGTGAAATATGGAATTCTTGAATATTCATGGAATTTATTTGTGTTATGTGATGTATTTTTCCCTTGTTACTTAAAATTGGTTACTAATTGATATTCCCTCAACCGTCTTAACATTGCAGGAAATGCTGAAGGATGTGGTGAGAACTAAGACATATCAAAATGTTATTAATCAGAATAAGTTTCTATTTAAGAATAAAGTAGTACTTGATGTTGGTGCTGGAACTGGAATTCTGTCCCTATTTTGTGCGAAAGCTGGGGCTGCACATGTTTATGCGGTATGTATTCACTTCTTTACCTTCATGTATTCAGTAAGGAATTGACTTGACCGATATGCAACTCATTAAGCATGTCATTTTGCATTTTTATCATGTGTTTTTCTTTAAATGTTAAATAAGGTTGATTACTTTCCATTTTCAGGTTGAGTGCTCTGACATGGCAGACATGGCAAAAGAGATAGTTGAATCAAATGGATTTTCAGAAAGTAATGTGTTTGTGTTATGATTTTTATTATCTTTCAATATTCCTTCAAAGCAACCAGTCTCAGAGTGTTGATTGTTTTTTTTTTTTTTTTTTTTTTTTGTCACAGTTGTAACTGTTTTGAAGGGAAAGGTTGAAGAGATTGAGCTACCAGTTGCTAATGTAGATATCATAATTTCAGAATGGATGGGATATTTTCTGTTGTATGAAAATATGTTAAACACTGTCCTCTATGCACGAGATAAATGGCTTGTGAGTTGTACTTGCCTTTCATTTTTTACTTTATTCTCTATGCAAAACATTGTTATGTCAGTTGTAATTCTTTGATATAAGCAAATCAACGTTGGCAAGTTTTCTTGTGCTTGCTGGTTTTCAGGTTAGTGATGGAATTCTTCTACCAGACAAAGCTTCCCTTTATTTGACAGCCATTGAGGATGCAGACTACAAAGAAGATAAGATTGAATGTGAGTCTATTGAATTTCTCATTCATACAAGTAGATTTTTATTGTTTTCTTTAGGACCCATAGTGTGTGTAGTTTTGGGAACTCATTCACTCACATCAGTTCCATGCATGGAGTTTCAGTTGTTTTTTCAATTTCTTTTCCGCGCATCTGTTTCTCTAGGCTGACAAATTAATGGATCTTGTTTTTTATGTTTGTTTGGTTCCCTTGACCCCATGCTACTCCAGTTTGGAATAATGTCTATGGCTTTAACATGAGTTGTATCAAGAAGCAAGCCATTATGGAACCTCTTGTTGATACAGTTGATCAGAATCAAATTGTCACAAACTGCCAGCTACTCAAGGTAGGATAGGCATAAACTTGTGCGCACATGAACACAAACACACACACACGCACACATGCATAGACATGGATGTATATTTAATCAATTTTTTGGTCTATACTTTTGTTGGATGTCCTTTACTATGTGGCTGATATGTATTGATTTTCTTCAACCCATTTCAGACTATGGATATCTCTAAAATGGTCTCTGGGGATGCTTCCTTCACAGTTCCTTTTAAGCTTGTGGCAGATCGTGATGATTACATTCATGCGTTGGTAGCCTACTTTGATGTGTCATTTACCAATTGTCACAAGTTAATGGGCTTCTCTACAGGTCAATCTTTTGGTTATTTATGCTTTTATGTTCTGTTTATCTTGTCTTTTGGATTAGAGACTTGTTTGGTAAAATTCAATGAATTTGTGAGGTCACCTCAAAAATATTGTATTCGCTTGCATTTCAAATGTTCCCCTTCATTCATTTTCTAGTGCGTCGAGTAAATCAAGTGATATAAATTTCATCACTTTGAGCACTGTGGTTATGATCCAAATACAAGTCAAAAGTTAAATGAAAATAATGAAATTTGGTGGTCTGTGTGAAATTGGGTATTTTTGCAGCAAGTTCAATTGGTTTTAGAATGACAAATTGACAGTACATGGGCGATTGAACTAGTCAGTTGGGGTGTACAGTGTACCTGAACACTTCTCTGTCCAGTGTCTACATTTCAGTCTTAGAAATAACATACCGGGAAGGATTTTATCGCTTCTCTGATGAACTTGAAATAATGCAGGGCCAAGATCACGGGCTACACACTGGAAGCAAACAGTTCTGTATCTGGAAGACGTGCTAACTATATGTGAAGGGGAAGTCCTAACTGGGAACATGACTGTAGCACCAAACAAAAAAAATCCTCGTGACATTGATATAATGATCAAATATGCATTGAATGGGCGGCGCTGTGTGGTCTCAAGAACTCAATATTATAAGATGCGGTGAAGTAATCTACATGTTATCCAAAATTCGAAGAATTGGTGGCAAAGATTGATGCTTAATTACAACAATTACTATCTAGTAAGTTGGTTTTATTTGGAAGCTGAGTGTATTTCGTATTTCTTTGTGTCAGTTGAAGAATTAAGAGAGTTGTAGGGTTGGCTAAGCTTCTCTAAAATGTATGTTGCGTACAATTTTTAATCCCTTGTGACGTAAATGCAAAGGTGATTGAGCATTCAATGCTGAAATTTTGAGATTTAATTTTCAGGACCTTAAATTGTAATTGTTTAATTAGTTGGAAACTGAATTGCGCACGGACCAGTCCCGCTTGCTTATAAAGCCTAGTAAAAATAATTCCCGACCCAGTACACAATTTTTTTGTTATTTAAAGTTAATTGTTATGTTTTTTTTTTTTTTAGACTTCATATATTTCACAATTTTTTATTTTTTTTTAATATTTAAAATATATTTTTTAACGAATTAACGAAAAATATTTTTTTGATTGGATAAAAAATTAAGTAATTTTAAAAAAATGCTTATATTTGTTTTTAAGAGAAAGTTATATTTTATTTTTTAAATTTTGATAATTTTATTAAAATAAAAAATAATTATATATATATATAAAATAAATAAATATTATTAATTTAATATTATAATTAAATAATAAAAAAATTATAAAAATATTTTTTATATATAAATTATTTTTCAAGATACAAAAAAATGTTAACTATAAAAGGTTTTGAAAACAATTTTAAAAGGTTTTTAGAACTTCATAATCATTTTTAAACATTGAAATTTGCAAGTTTTTCACATTTTTATTATAAATATATCTTTATTAATTTCATATTTATCTATTACTAATTTTTACAAAATTTTTAAATATTCTTTTTACTGTTGTAATACAATCTGTTATCATCATTTTGTTCTTGAACTTTTAATAATAATTACAATAAGTAGCTACTTTGTAATTTTTAAAAATTAAAGTTAAATTTTATTCTGATAAAAAAATTTTATACAATTACAAAATAATTAATTTGTGTTTCCAATATTGATAACTAAAACAATATTCTAAAAAATAAAAAATAATTTTTTACCTTTTAGTAGTTTGTATTTTTTTTTCCCTTCATTTATAAACTTTAATTTTTTATTTGTTGACAAATTTAATTGTTTGAAATTATTTTTTATATATAAAATTTAAGAGTTTTAATAATATATATAGAGATTATTCTTTTATATGATAACTAATATATAAAAAATATAAAATAATTTATTAATAAACTTATTTCAAAATTTAAAATAAAATAATATATTATCAAATAAAAAATTATATCGGTTACTATTAAAAAAATTTGTATATCAACACTTGAAACAAAATTACAATTAATTAAAAATTTTTCATTAATAAAATTTTATAATATAATTATAAAATATAAAATATAAAAAAATATATATTATATTATATTATTAAATTTAAATAATAAATATTTTATCTATAGCGCAAATGAAATAATTAGTTATCATGTGATTCAGGTTTCATATAAAATCATAGCTCACAACTCTTACAAACATAAAAAAAAAAAAAATTAAAATCAATATAATAAACAAGTTAGTTAATATTGCCTTTAACAAAAATTTAATAAAAATATTAAAGAGTTAGATTTTATAAAATATGAAGATTTTTTTATTGAAATTTAAAAAAAAATTAAATAACTAATTTAAGGCACCATAATTTCATATTACAAGTGTAGGCGATAATTTCACGAAATGAGAAAACGACGTTGTTTTTTTTGATCGGCTAAAACCCTGCAAGGCCTGCGACCTGGACTAGAAGCTCATGGTTTATTGTTTAGGGTTTTGAATTAGCAAAGTTGCTAGTCGGATTCCTAAATTTTCAAGAATCAGCATGGCTTCGTCTCCAAAACCCAGTCTTCTTATCGGGGAAAATTATGGCCTCGCACTCCACCAATCAATGCAACAACTCCTAGATGAAATCCACAAAGAAACCTTAAATTTGTCTCATTTCGTCAACATGTTCTACCGATTAATGCAATCGAAAATCGATTCTCCTATAGAAACGATCTGGGTCTACTCTGCTTTATCCTTCAGGAGCCGAAAAACAAAAAACCAGGATCTTTCAAATCATATTTTGATTGCAGAGGAACTGTTTCAACTGGTTTCTGGATGCTCAGGTCCGTGTAGTGCTTCGAAAAGCATAGCATTGCTAGCTCCGGTTGTTTTCCAAATGTATAAATTGGTTTTTGAGTTATTAGGCAAAGATTTGGGAGGTAAGAGGATGAAGAAAGCAGCTAAAGAGGTCAAGTCTTTGATTGGAGAGATTCTTGGATATGTAAGTGTGTGTTGTAGCAAGGATATCAGCAAGGAAAGTGATTCAAATTTGAGTGTATCATTTTCAGATTTGGTTAGTGTCTGGATGGATGGGAACGAAGGCTTGAGGGCTTTTTTACCTCTCATGAGTGATGAGATATGTAAAGAGATTAGTATTGGAGGGTCAACTGTCATATACTTAGCTGGAGTTGTCATTTGTGAGGTTTTCTTGTTGAAGCTATGCTTGGATTTACGGATGGGGAATCGAGGAGTGGAGTTGGAGAAGGAACTGGGAGTTGGATTGTTGGCTCAATAACTGGGTTGCAGAGCTTCTACTTCTTCAGTTAGTGTAGCAATATTCTTTTATTTGAATTTTGAGTTATTTGTTAGAAACTGGTAAAGATTAATGTTGCCTTTTATTATAGTTTGGTTTTTGGCATAGGCGAATAGCATAGAATTTAAATCAAACTTAAAATATAGATTGACTACATTCGAATGGCTAAAGAGGAATTCTGCTGCTCAGTTGGCATTAGGCCTATTTAGTTTGTTCAAAAAATGCAATTAATTAAAGTAGAAACGACTATTTTTTGGTGTTACTTTCACTGGTTTTATTTTTTATGTGCTTATCCTGATAAACAATGCCATTCAGAGACTCTTGTGAGGATGCTGTTGGAGCCAACCTTACCTGTGACTTCACTGTTGGTAAGTGGCTTTTTTCCTCACTGTTTGATTCCTTGAACTTTCTGTACTGGTTGATTGTTATTTTTTCTCACAATCATAGTGTGTGGATTGTTCTAAATCTTGTTCTTCTTCATCCCTCTTGGGCCCCTCCTCTCTATCTCTGTCTTCTAATACCATATGTGGTCATCATTTAATTTGAACTCCATGGTAGAATAGTTGTTTGTTAGTTTATATTTTCTACACAAGAGGCCGAAATTTGAACATGTATTGTTTGTTTACATATGTATGGTGTATTCCATGATGACACAATGGCTAAATTTTTTAAGAATTGCTCCAAAAACTTGTTCCTTTTAGCATTTCCTTCTTCATCAATGACATCAACAACATCGGTGTTTTATCACATTAGATGACTGAAAAGTGGTGCATCTTGGTGTAAATTTATTGTTCATTGATCTATTTTAGGATTCCACGTTTGTTAAACCCTCAGTGCCACAGAGATGGAAATTAATTAATATTTTCTTCTCCTTAATATTATAGATGCATTGTCTTTATGGAATTTTTTTTTTTCAAAATTTAAGAACTTGCATTAAAATTTGTGAGTATTGTGTTTGTGTGGAGAAATTATTGCTCATGGAAGCGATATTTAAGAATCAATAGTTTGATTATTTTCTAAGAACACAATTTGGGAAATTTTCTATGCAGAGTTCAAGATGAAAGTTTTTGAGAACAATTCTATATGATGCTGCTATTTTGGTAGAATATTCTTTCCTCAGTCCTGAGAGAGCAATTAACGTACCATCCAATCGGGTGACAGATCTTGCAATGAAAAGATTGATCATTACACATGAAGCCATAGAGCTTTTCAGGTTGGAATCAGTATTGTAGTTGGTGTCATGGGGCGTGTGTGTGTTATAGTTGAAACTAAAAGCTAACTCTCATTGCAACACAGGAAAAATGGGGACCAAAAGAGAGCTATTGCGTATACTAGTTCATTCTCCAGTTCCGGGCTATGTTCCCAAATTATCCAGTGTATCACCAGCCAGGTTGGCATGGATGAAGAAACAAGTAGATTGAAGGGAGCATCACCTAAAGCTCTTATAAGTGAGTAGTTATTGATTGTATGTTTCTTCCTTATTGTTATCGATATCTGCATCATATTGTTCTTACTTGAATACATTATTCTCCTGAATCTCTTCATGCATGTTATATATCATGCTAACCCCAACACTTCACTCCAATACTAATTGGGACTATTATTATTCTCTAGAGTTGTTACTAAACCTTGATGGTCAAGGCATAAGGCTATTTGATGATACAATCTCCAAATTTCATGCCAAATTAGCTCTTGATGATTCCAAATCTGACTATGAGCAATCAACATTTAAGCCAGAGGGAAAGAAAGCAGATGCTGATGTTCTGTTTTACATTGATAACAAAGGAGAAGAGGAAGACCATCATGAGGATGATAAGGAGATAAATGAGTCCATGAGTGCTGCATTTGTAGCTTCTGCACAGAAAATGAGATTGACAGAAAATGGAGGAAGAAAAAGGAAAGAGGAGAGAAATTCCAGAAAAAAGAAAAAGATTAAACTTCTTAAGCATAACCACTCTGATACTTCTGATTCAGATGAAGAGAGGTCCTCATCTGTCAGTGATGATGGTTCAGGTTCAGATAGTGAGAGTGAAGTCGAGAATCCAATCTCTGATGAAGACGTTTGAGTGAAGGGGCGGTGGGTTTCCTTGAAGAGAAAATATGGCAATTATGTTATAGTTACTTCAAAGTCTATTTTCAACTTTGCAATAGCATTTGCTGATATACTTGTCCTTGCAAAGGATTTGAAGTTGCATTGTAGCCGTTCATGAATAGACAATGTTGGAGTATGCATGAATGCACCTTTTCTTTACAAAATAGTTCACTTTCTTTTCCAGAAAGCAATAGCTGTTATTTTTCCCGTAGTTGCCCTTGCAATTTCACTAGTTATTTCTATGAGCTAGCACTTACATCCTATGTAAGAAAATGAATCAAAGTTGGTTAGGCTGGACTGTGATCAGGTTGGGTCTCCAGTATCCATCTTTACGATGCAAGAGACTTCTGATTTGGTGCTCAAGGAATTTATTTTTTTTTCTTATAATATATTTTTGTATTTGAATTTAGGTGAAAATGTATAATTTTTAAGATCCATTTTCATTCCATTTTAAAGCGAACCCAATGTTCTTTAGAAGTAAAGGAAAATTTTTCCTCTAATCATACGTGTTCGACGTCATCTTCTTCAATTCAACCGGCACTCTCTTTGATTTAAATTAATGGAGCTAAACATTCCATCAGTGGGGAAAACTGATACCAATAAACTTTGCCGTGTTTTATCATCAACGATAGAACTGAGAAGCAACTTCAGGAATTTTATTTCTGCCATGTTCAGCTTGATCTCTAACTTGCAATTACTATCAGCACATAAGGCGAAGTTCTGAAAATATATACTTGCTGTACAACAGAAAATTTTATCCAAACGAAAAAACCTGTTGGCAGCAGGTTGTTTATGCTTCCCATCTTCCCACTGCATAAACCGAAGCTTAAAAAAAGACTGAATGGTGGCAACAATGATACAGTATCACCCAACATAGTACACGAATGTATACAATCAATTCTATATCCTACTTAGTACCTATACTGACGTAGATATTGAAAAGATTGTCCAAGCCAAACCAATCTAAAATTCTCTCTCATCTTGCAATTCTAAATCTAAGTATAGCAACAGCGATGCAATGCCGTATGTGGAAAATCAAATCTTCCTTTTTATCTTTAAGATCAAGGGTGAACAAAGTGTATAACTTGTGATCTGCGACAACCCAATGTTATGATTCCATTGCAAGAAAACTTGTGTTCACATTGAAAATATGAGATTTCAATGTGGAGCATATATGAACTTAGACTCTCCAATCTCAATAACTACCTTTTAGGTGTGTTTTCTAAATTCGTATTAATGTTATAAGAGCCACTATGACTCTCAATTGCAATCCTCTGATAGAGGTAGTGACGTTAGAATAACAATGTTTGCTTGCAGCTAGATTAAGCTAGCACAAAGGCAGTCTGTGTGGATGTCAGGGCTACGGAGCATGATGGAATGTTATGATCCTATTGCAAGAAAACTTATGTCCCATATTGAAAACATTGAAAGTACTGGATTTCAATGTGGGGGACTCTTCAACCTTAACAGCTAACTTTTAGGGTGTGATTTTCCTAAATTTGCATCACCCAAGTAGAAAATATATACTTTCTATACAACAGAAAAATTTATCGAAACAAAAAAAAACTGTTGGCAGCAGGTTGTTCATGCTTCCCATCTTCCCCTGCATAAACCGAAGCTTAAATAAGGACTGAAAGGTGGCAACAAATAGTTCATCTTGACCATCATAACTGAAAAGTGCACAGCACTTTCCAATTATAGCCGCAAAATTCCCACACTGGTCACCTGCAGTAAACCAAAACTCAGTAAGGACAAAAAGGTAAAAATATAATCCCCAATCCAGTTAGGAAGAAGACGAAACTTGCTTTTCAAGAGAATAACCTTTAAACTTGATTGCAGCATTAGGAATGAACCTCGAACAGGCACGCTCCAGGAATAAATCACTTTATAACCCACGTGGCTTCATATGGATGAACCTGTACTGTGATTCTTTCAGAAGTAATTTCAGCAGCAGATCATGAGGAAAAATTCTGCAAGCACTGATTTCAGCAGGCCCTGCAACAGATCCAATAAGTGTGGCAACAAATAGTGTTCCGGGACTTGGAAGAGCTGGATCGCATGAGGTGAACCTTCTGTCCATCTCACTACATACCTCTAGAGCAAAATTACCAATGATCCTGGCAAGAGCAAGTACCTCTCTTAAAATGGTGGAAACGCTTGATGTCACGGACAACTATTTCACGATTTGTGAGGTCTGTGATGAGTTTCATAAAATCATGGCAATCCCCACATATACGAAGATTTTTTAAAATCCGGATTGGTTTAATTGGATTGGTGCTTATGAAGGCAAAAGCAAGAGCCAATCTTTCACTATGATAGTAGAGATGTTCCATTTTTTCTTTGTTACCGATATTATGGAGCACGTTTTCTGTTTTTGGTATATAACCTATTGAAGCCAATTTTTGTCCCAACTCCTCCAATGTAGCATATATTTCCCTTGTTTTCGGATGGGAACCATCTTGAGATGTGAAGACATGGATTTGACCATCAACCTCTACCCAACTACACCCAGGCTCTTTCTTAACACCCTGAGTAGTCATCAAAGCCCTGATATTTCTAACGTCATCCCACCTACCTCTCGCTGCAAAAATGTTTGATAGCAATATATAACTCGAATCCCTCTTGGGTTCAAGTTCAAAGAGTTTCTCAGCGGCTCGTTTACCAAAGTCGACATTCCCATGCAATTTACATGACCCAAGAACTGTCTCCCAGATCAAAGAATATGGGCTTAGCTTCATTTCCTCAATATAAATATCAACCTCATTGAATTTGCCAGCCCGACCAAGAACATCAACCATACAAGCATGATGCTCAATTGAAGGAGTAATCCCATAATCTTTGCACATCAGGTTAAAAAGCTTTTTCCCCTCCTCAACCAAACCCATGTAGCTACATGCAGCAAGAACCCCTATGAAAGTGATCTCATCAGGTACAATGCCTTCATCTAACATCAGCCTAAAGGCTTCAAGAGCCTTCTTCCCTTGCCCATGTTGTGAGTATCCAGATATAATTGTATTCCACGAGACTGTGTCCCGTGAAAACAAGCCCTTAAAAATGGCTTCAGCATCTTCTATGCACCCACATTTCCCATACATATCAACAAGTGCACTTGCAACAAACACATCGCCGAAATGCCCAGACTTTATTGCCACAGAATGGAGCTGCTGTCCATTTCCCAAGGCTGCTACACTGGAGCATCCACTTAAACAGCTGGCAAGAGTGAACTCATTCGGCTTTATACCCCCTCTTAGCATCAGACCTAAGTACTTAACAGCCTTTTCTGCTTGATCACTTTGTGCAAAACCAGTAATAATGACTGTCCAAGTGAAAAGGTCCCTGTTTGTTAATCTATTGAAAGCTACATCTGCATCTTCTAAGCATCTGCTTTTTGCATACATGTCAATAAGAGCTGTTCCAACAAAATCATTACCATCAAGGCTGTTCTTTATGATATGTGCATGCACTTGCTTTCCAAAGCACACATCCAAAAGGCTAGCACAAGACCTTAAAACGCCCACAAATGTGTACATGTTGGGCTTGAAACCTTCCACAAGCATCTGGTAGAAAATTCTCAGCCCTTGATCACAAGTTTCAAGGCCAAGGAAACCAGATAAAAGGGCATTCCATGAAACCAAATCCCGATCAGTCATTGCTTCAAAAACCCGGATACCATCTTGCACGCATCCACTTTTCATGTACATCATGATCAGTGCATTGCCAACTGAATTATCAGATTCAAGCCCATATTTGTGTATACAAGAATGGATGCTTTGACCAAAACACAGGTCACCCATATTTGTAGCAGCACTAACAACAGTAGCAAGGCTAAATTGGTTAGGTTTAACTCCTGTATCTCGCATCAGATGAAATAGCTCAGCTGCTTCTTGGCTATGGCCCTGCTGATCAAGGCCCGCAATCATAGCACTCCAGGTCACTATATCAGGATCAGTTATCCTGCTGAACACTATTTGTGCATCATATGTCGCCCCACACTTGGAGTACATATCAACAAGACTACAACCCAGAAATTCATCTAGTTCACACCCACTCCTGATAGCCAAAGAATGCAAAATCTTCCCTTCTCGCAAATTCCCTGAGTTTGCACAACCATTTAACACTGTAGATAAAGTGAATTTATTAAATTTCATTTCACACTCTGTCATCCAAGAAAACAACTTCAAAACCGCTTCTCCATCACCCCTTTGAGCATAACCATTAAGCAAAGCATTCCATGACACGTCATTCTTATCCGGCATCCCAAAGAAAACTCTATCAGCAAGTTCTATCTCACCACACTTGGCATAAAGGTCAACAAGAGTAGAACCAACAAATAAATACAGCAAGAATCCGCTTTTATTGCTTCTGCATGAGCCTGGTTCCCAAACTCTATGTCCAAAGACATGGAGCATGCTTTCAAAACGCTGGCCAAGGCAAACTCATTGGGTCTTATATTTTCCTTTCTCATTTCGCAGTAAAGGCTAACGCCATCAGTTGCACACCCTTCACTTGCATATCCAGCAATTAACGCAGTCCACGACACAACTTCTCTTTCAGACATTTCGTCAAGCACCTTGCGTGCTAACACTAGGCTCCCGCACTTCACGTAAAAATTAATCAAAGAAACTAATAAATGTGAATCTGGCTCTATCCCGCTTTTAATCACGTTCCCATGAACTCCCTTTCCTCATTTAGTGTTCTTCTTGAATCACACTCACGCAACATCCCAGAATATCGCTTTAATGCTTCCTTTACTGTAAAGCTCAAAGGTTTCATCATTTCAATTCCTTCAGTTTGATCACTTAATGACAAATTAGGCCAATTCGGGCTTAAAAACTTTCTGAAATCTTTCCATTAACCTCCTCCAGGCGAGACGGTGAGCTTGGGGTATCAGTAAGAGCGAAACCATTTGTGGGGTCAGATTCAATAGCATTAAGACAAGCACAAAATGAAAAGTTTACACGAAAAGAAAAAAACTTTAAAGCTGAACTTTTATGGGGCATATCGAGCAACTTCACTGAAGAAACGGAACTCGGGCGATTGGGAGGAAAGAGGCGTCGAAAAGTTGGCGATGGAATACGCATTTTCAGGGCAATAAAGTCGCATTCCATGAATCAGAACTCTTAAGACTCGCTTCTTGAACAATTTTCCCGCGTCAAGTGACTGTGGACGAACTCGAAGCTAACAGAGTTGCCTAGTGATATCTTTATGTCAGGGCGAGGGGTACTGGTCCATATGCAGTTGAGCAGAAAGGTAAAAGACACAACATAAAAAGGGTTCTTTTTCAATGAATTAGGTTTATATAAACGCCAATTAAGCTTTTATGATTAATTGATGTTTTAAATTTATCTGATTGTAAATAGTAAAGATACGGATTAAATAATTATATTATTTAAATTATATGAATTAAATAATTAAATTTAAAAAAATAATTTTATCTTAAAATAATTAAAGAGATTAAGCAATTTACGTATTAAAAAATTGAGAGAATAAATATTATATTTTTAAAATAAGGAATTAGGTAATCAGTTTTATTAAATTAAAAATACTAAATAGTAAGTTTTCAAAAAAAATTTTTTGCACTTCATTGGCATATCATCCTTTGAAAATAATGATAGACATTCAACAGGTCAAGCAGGTTGAAGCAGACAAAGTAATGAACTCAGCAAACGGTCATCTCAAGCATGGATTAATGCAGCGGATTATTTAATTAAAAAAAAATGACTTTGATTGCAGACGACAGAAGTTTCTGCTATCATGTATGATAGAAGGTGAGGTACAGTGAGCTCAATCCAACTGCCAATCTTACTGTACTCATAGTTGCCACTGCACCTGGTAAGGAGAGAGGCCTTTTGAGTTTTGACAACTGAAAAGGCATTTTGGATCCATGTTGAATCACTGTTCACATATTCTCTTCTTTTCAAAGGTCTCTTCATTGGAGAATTGACATATTAAAAGTTGTGAGTCGATACTCGCATTTGCTTAATTTGTTAATATTCTACTGTGGCAATGAAATCTGTGTTCTGGTAAAGACAAAGCCAACTGTTTTGATCCAAAACAGTTGGCTTTTAAAAAAAAAAAAACACAAGAAAGAAAATAAACAAAAGACAAAAACAATTACCCACCTAAAGGCCAAACACTTTACCATACTTTCACATGATGTTTTAGTTCAAAGCTTCAATTTTTCTTCTCTCATTTCTTTCTTAAAGAGCAGGAGCCACATTGAAGAAACTGAAACTCTCTTTACCAACATCTTTAATCTATTGAGTTAAACTCCATTAGACTAGAATAAGTCAAAGTAAATTCTTTTACCTACAAATTTTTGCCTATAGTTCAAAATATAAAATTTGTGGTGAATTCATATAGAAACTATCATCTGTCTATAGATAAATCTTACTATATATGTTATGTTAAGTTTATAGTCGACTGAATTCAAGCAAGAAAAAAGGAATGACAACTCTTATGTGAAGAGATTATTATATATTGTATTCACCTAAATATAGACAAGAAATTTCCAATAAAAAACCTTAAAAATAGTTAGGGATGGCGATACTTAATTCTCCCTAACGAAGAACCATATCTTCGTCTCTAAACTAGTAAGAAATTCTGTCCCATCAATGTGAACACGGCATAAACGGTACTAATAAGCCTCCCGCTCAAATTTTCGCATCAATTTTCATTTTAATATAAAGTATATTTTTATATTATAAATTCAAGTTGTATAAATATAAAGAATATCAGTTTGCTTTAAAAAATATTAATTATTTAATTTTTTTTAAACTAAAATTTGATAATAGATAATCCAGTTTAACTTGATTAAATTTGTAAAGGCATATCATTTATATAATAGAGTTAAATTATTATCTTCATTCTCTTAATTCTTTATTATATATATAAAAAAAAAACTAATAATATATAAATAATGACTATCAAAATAAAACGACCGACGTTTGCCTGTATTCTTTACCTTCCAAAGATAAAAATAATGGGTAAGCATTCATTCATTGCATTGCAAGGCCCCGATGGCGAGTAAGCACTGTATTGATGATAGGCCAAACTCCTAAACTTTAATAAGTCTGATTTTGATGACATGGAAATGTATCTCACAACATATCACAAGGTTTCTTAAGAAAACTTTGCCAGATCCTTGGTCCCTGGAAAGGAAGCCTGCATGTGCTAAAATGTTAGAAGTAAAAGTCTTTCTTTTTTTTTTTTTAGAAAAAAGTAAGAGTCAATTTAACAAGGGGGATGAGACATCCAACGCGCATTGATAATGATTCATATTTCTTGGAGAAGCACTGCAGAAAAAGTTCATTGTCATATATTAAACCAAACAAATCATGGATAACTGAATCATCAAAAGAATGGAGGCAAATCACAAACTTTTTTAGAAAGGAAAAGGAAAAAACTCCAACAGTATTCATATCAAATCGATTCT